>NW_014575329.1:0-177385 GCF_000527765.1 Bipolaris victoriae FI3
ATGCGTCGGTAATGGCGTGTTTATCACACTACGTACCCTAGATCTTTTGATACTACTTTGTGTAAGGATGGCGGTTGAACGCGGCTTTTTTTGGGCTTGAGAGTTTAAGACTGGGATGGGGGGGTAGGGAACGTTAATTTGGGACTAGGGTAAAGATGCGTGATTAAATGGGTCATGGATGGGTTATTTTGGGAAGGTTAGGTTGGGCCTTGCTATGTGTGGACTTGCTATATAGGGAATTGGATATGGAGAAATATCGGGGTGTTGCGGAGGTCTAGGTGGTGGTTTTTGGTCAGATGGGTGGGGGGTAAGCGCTGTGCAGGGGGGAGCGGTGTGAGGGTGGCATTTTTTTTCTTCTCTTCTTTTTGGGCCGCTTTGAGATTCCGATGCGTACTTTGTGCTGGATGACGGCTTCCGATGTTTTTGCTTGGCGTTGTTGCGGATGGGCATGGGGGGAAAGTGTAGAGTTTAGATAGTGCTGGGGTTATGGTAGTACTAGTGTGTGGTGTGGTATGTAGCTTTTGTTCTTTTTATGGAGTTCAAAAACGGGCTATTGGGGTATACGATTGACGGGCGCAAGGGTTGGGAGCTTGATTCATGGAGGTGCCCCATGTAACATGTGTCGCTGTTTTTACGACTTCAGTGCTAGTCATCAAGGTGTATTGTAGCGCCGAATATTGTATAGTAATCGTTGGCAATAATTTTCCGGTGAACCCTTGTAGCATTTACATTGGTGCATTGCTGCTCTTCATGGTCTTTAGTCTCAGACATCAACCCCACTCGTGCACACGACACCCCGCGGGTTCCGGCTACTCCATTCCGACTGATTAGACGTACCCCCACTCTGCTCAGGCAGACAATCTGACAGTATAGAAGAACTGCATAGCTCTGCCTCGTATCTTTCCACATCTACTTACTAGTCTTGGCCTGTTTGTCTCTTGTCGGTTATCGACGTATCCTTCGCAGATGATAGAGCGTTTCTTTAGTAAAGGGTATGCGAACATGTCAAGTAGCAGAAAGAGTAGATGACAAAATTGACAGGGGTGTTTGTAGAAATTACCATCGCACTATTTTCAGTGGTCCTGGCGTATACCGCAAGGACTTGCTGCATGAGTACTGGAGCTCTTTTACATTCTATATCTTACTCGTCAATGTTTGTTCGATCTAGGGATTCTGTCGTGATCATTAATCTGTACGTCATTTCTTGTCTCAATCTTCAGCAGTGAATCAGTCCCCTGTTATCGTATCCTGCTTGAAATCAAGCGACCGAAATATTTACCTGCAAAATAAGCGTATCAGCGTATCAGCGTACCCAAGAACAAGACTCCTTTTCAACACAGCGTATCTAAATTCCAAAAACAGAGATCTATTCTATTCTTGCACCTGAATCATTTCTTCCAAACTCCTTGTCATCATGCCTTCTCCTTCTTGAAAACCTCAATCGCCCACTTCCCAAGCTGCTCATTCTCAGCGGGTTGTATGGGGTAAAAATGTCCGATATCAACTTCCTTGACCGTACTCTTTCCCTCAGCAACCTCATAGCACTGCTCAATCAACCGTTTGCCCACACCCTTGAACTCATCCTGATTACCAAGAATATGGTACGAAGGAATAGCGATCTTGCTCTCCAGCAGTTCCTTCTTTTCGTCCTCGGAAAGCTTGGAAGCGTCTAGCGCAGCAGAAACGGATTGCGCAACAAACGGCGGTGGGGCACTGCCGCAGATAGTGATACCAAAGTCCCATTCGCACCAGTCTAGTTCATCGACATCTTCGCCTTTCTTCTTTAGTGCGGCGACGATTTCGGCACACTTGAGGAGGCCGGTGACAACGCGGGTGCCTTGGGAGAAGCCGATTAGGCCAACGACTTCGCCGCCGGAGTCGCGGATGCGCTTTACGGTGTTGCGGACGAGTTCTTCCACTTCTGAGGGCATGGTGGAGATGTGAGGGCCATCTTTTAGTTCTTTGGCCGTGTCGGGGGCGGAGAGCCAGCGTTTGTAAGGGCCGCAGCCGTCGAAGAACGGGAGGACACCTGGACCGGCTTGGGAGGGAAAGGGGGCTAGTGAGAGTAAGTCTTTGGGTTTCTAGTGTACCCGAATCGAATCTGGGGGAGAGAATCTTATACAGGCTTATGCGCTTGAAAGGAGTATCGCATTCTGCAGATTTGGGAGTCGGAGTCGGAAGGAACAAACATTGCAGGGAATGAGAGTAAGAGATGGGGGATTTGAAAGCGCAAAATGCATACCGCTCAGACTCTCAACCTCAAATTCCGAACCAAGCACTCTTGTCAATCTCGCCAATTGTACAGTATGTATCATGGAGTTGCTGCCTGAGCCATGGAAGGCAAGAATCTTGGGCTTCGGGTCCATCTTCTCCGCTCAACGTCTAGTGGTGTTTTGCTCGGGATTGGTTCAGCACGTCGGTTTCTTTCACTTTCAAACACCCTTTTTGCTTGGAACTGAACTTCCTTCTCTTTGTAACCCAATTGCAACCAGGCTTACCCTTTTGCGCAGACCTGTTGACTCTGATATAGTGCGAATTCGGCCCCCAAAGTTGTAATGCGGGGTCAGAATTACTGATAAAAAGCAGTCGTTGGAGGTGGAAATCGCGTGATGAGTTTTCGTTCGACAGATGTTCTTTACGCTAGGCTTTCCACTTTAAACTCTTCTTTCGACTCTTCCTTCTTTTGAACCCCTGAAGCCGTGTCTTCGATGCGCACAAGGCGGGAAGAAGATTGTCCCCAATAAACCCCTCGATACACTCCACCAATACTTGCGGTGTGAGTTATCTTTTGTTCAGGTGCAGACAGCCAACAAAAAAGCAAATTCAAGTGCCGACCCAAACAAGCCTTCCGTAATCGGACCGCAATCAGCTTTCTTGTTGAACCACGTACTATGGACGCGAAGGTGCAGGCAATTCAGTTGAAGGTATTCCAAGGAGGGGATTTTGTCTTCGTGTAACACAAGAAATAAGTAGGAGTGGTTCTTCCCTTGGGGGGGGGAGGGGGGCTGCACTTCACCTTGTATGTCGGAGGCCGAAGATGCGTGTTATGGTGGGGTAGGTGGGAGGGTGGGTAGGTGGCATATCTACCAGGTTACTAGTTAATAAGCCAGCTGCACGCCGCACAAGGCAAGAGCGCCTATTTCAATCAAGCGAGAATACTAACCAGGTCTGCATCAGCTATACCGTGATAAAACGATATAAAATTGTGGTATCTATACCTTATAATGATACACGCCTTCTAAATGCAGCTCAAGGGAATCATCGTTGCGAACGCGCACATGGCGTACCAAAAGAAATACGTGATCGGAAAGGAAAAGAACCCATACCCATACCTACGCCAAATAGACCAAAAGGAAACCCCACAAAAACCTAGAAACGGGTAGTCCCCGCCCGTACCAGCGTGCCTGACGACTCACTTGAATTCTTACTTCTCCTTCCGCTCTTCGTACTTCTGCCCGAACTCGCAGAATCTGCCCTCACCCTGGAATTCTGTTCTTGTTCTTTGATTGATCTCAAGAGCTTGATGCCCTCCTCAGTCTTTCCCAGCTGAGAAACTATAGCAGTGTTCTCGTGCTGTAGTTCGCCAATCTGCAGCTTAAGCAGTCTGTTCTCTTGCTCCAAGATATCCAGTCGTTGTTTATACTCATTTCGCTCTCGCTGGACCTTGCTGAGTTGGTTCTTAGCCGCTTCCTTCTGTTGGCGCGCAAGCAGTTTACGAGTCTCTTTCTCTCGACGCTCCTCGAGTTTCCGTATTTCTT
This sequence comes from Bipolaris victoriae FI3, assembly GCF_000527765.1. Classification (NCBI taxonomy): domain Eukaryota; kingdom Fungi; phylum Ascomycota; class Dothideomycetes; order Pleosporales; family Pleosporaceae; genus Bipolaris; species Bipolaris victoriae. The sequence goes on from NW_014575329.1 coordinate 3,759, forward strand.
TCTGATACTTGTGCTCTTGCTTTTTCTTCTCTCTTTCATGCTTCTCGTTTGCCTTTTGTATTTCCTTCTCCGTCTTGGAACTTTCTGTTTGCAAGTTGGTGTCCAGTTTTTCCTGGGCTTGTTCCAGCTTTATTCTCAGTTGATCCTTTTTTTCTTCGATCTTCTGGAGTTCCTTGGTGTGATGGTCGTCTGCTATCGTTAAGGACTGTTGAGATGCTGTGGACGGTGTTGGAATTGATGTATCGATAGGAAGGCCTTCACGTGCAGTAGTAAACTGCTCAGCAGAAGCAAATGAATCCGCTGAGGAGGTGCTCGATGAGCTTGCAGAATCACTGCGCTGTAACTCCAAGTGGCTGCTCGGGTATGTGGGCTTTTCCGCTATGCTAACTCCAACACCAGCAGTTATTCCATTTGTATCTGCCACGGACATGGTGCGCGTGACTTCGTGCAGACTTCCTGTGTCCGCTTTTACTTCTGATTCGTCATTCCTTGCGCAGGCCCAGTCGAGAAACTTGAGTGCGTCCTGACATATACTACTGGGCACATTTCGTTCCACCATGAAGCGAGGTATGCCACCTCCAGGATCGCTGCGTGTGATCATGATCCATTCGACTGGATTAGTCTCTGCGTCGCCGTCTGGTAATGGTATCTCGCGTATCATCTCGACCGACTCATAGAAACCCCGTACCATGTTACTTCGTGGCGGTGCGTTCGGGTGCGAAACAGGTATGGAGACAACCATGAAATGTCGGGGTATCGTGTCAGCGACTTTTGACGCCTCGGTCAGACAGCTATCCGAGGTGATGAGGAGGGTAATGAACTCGCGCGGAGAGGTTGGTCCTGGAAATTGAGCTGAAAGTTGGTATACTGCGATGCTGTCAGCTGTCTGCACTTCCTGGACTGTATGTCACACTATATACCTTGTAGCTGTCCTACGCCATCTACAGTCATGTCCTCAAGTCTCTGGTCTCCTCCAATACCTCGCACATTGCCCTCGCCCGGACCGCCTTGGACCTTCAAACTCTCTTCAAACTCGCTCTGCATGGCACGCTTCCATTTATTGAAGCCTAGACCTTCGTGTACACTTGTCCTTGAGAACCAAGCTCCATGCCTATCCTTCCCGGCCATCTTGAAAACGCTCATCCCCGTAGCGGCATCGGCATTCCCCAGCTTGAGAGGCTTTCCCCATGACTTTTGCAGCTCCTCATGTGTCGGAGCTGGCGGAGGTCGCCGTACCTGGGAAATGGTGAGGTCCTTAGCGCTCGTTGCGGGTTGTTGCTCGGTTCGCGTCCGTTCTGATGATTCGTAAGGCGTGCCATTGGGAGGCGGAGGTACAGAGTTTGCAATCAGTTCTGCTTTAGCTAGTATATCGGATAAGAATCCCTTGAGATCATCGGTCGGGACGTCACTGAATTCTTTTGGCCTTAGGCAAGCGAGCGCCTCATGCAATTCCGCCATGATGAACACTATTAGGACTTGTTGATGGGTGAGGGAAGTCCGGAGATGTTGCAAAGAGGACGGACGAAGCCAAAAGTCACGGAACGCTCAAGCTTTTGGCAACCGCGCTCTGATAACGGCGAGATTTGCGGACTGTGGAAGTTCCGATGTAGCCGTGGAGCGAACTGGCTGGGTCCGGTGACGGTCGATGAAGTCACTATGATACGGGAACAAATGTCGAAAGCAATCTGTCTCAGTCTTGCTGAACGTCTACTGTGTAAAGCATATGGGAATGTAAATTAGGAGAGTAGTTTGTCGAATTCCAAGGACTCCTGTGCACACGACAAGGTACAGCGCGCTCGTATTCCGCGTATTGTTGATTCGACGTCATCCCTGCTACTATGCGTTGGTTCGCCATGCGCAGGGCTGTGGGGTCGCCCGCAACTCCGCCGACATCCCCTCCAACCTCGGAATCACACTTGGTCCGAAGCCGCTAGTGTACCTACGTCACACCATACACTCTTTTGGGGAAAGTTGCGAGATGATCTGGCTCGCCTTGTGCACAGTCACACAACGCATACACCGGTCCTATAGCACTTTGAACGAGATGCACAAACGAGGCTGATGGCTTATACTGTAGGTCGAATCAAAAATCACCAGATGATAATTAAAAAGGGTATTCGCAAGTCTATCCCGTCTATGCTAATGCAAAAGCCAATTCACCCTATAACACACACGCAGCAGTATCTAGAACACTTCTATCACAGGAGACTATACAAGCACGTACAGCGCACACATCTGTTGATAGTTAGCAATCTGTCATCGTTCGGCCGAGATGAGTCAGCTTACCATACTAAGTCCCAGGATCATGCTGCACCAGAACAAGACATTGTTCAGCAATGTACGACCCTTGATCCATTTGCTTCGCTGCAACATGACGATGGGCATCTGAAGCATCATGGCAACAAAGCCGTAGCCTCTGAATTTTCTCGTGATACAGCCCATGACCAGTTCGTGGGCCAGCGCGGAGATGAAAAAGGTGATTATTATGGCCAATGGCCGCGACATATGGTTCTTGGACGCACTGTAAACGTGTCGTCGAAGAAACTGATGCACCGGAATGTTCCACTCGGCACTGTTTAAGTAGGTTAGACGCTGCTTTGGAAGAAATATGTAACAATCCGTACCTGAACTCGAGCCAGTCACAGCTGTTCCACCAGTCAGCGTAGAATTGACGATCGGCAAAGCCTGTACAATGTAAGTGCGGGTAGATTATTGTGGTTTTGAGAAAGACCTACGCGTGATTTCTGCAAATGCACCCAGGATGTACTCGAAGATAACTAGGAATACCAGGAGGAAGGTGATCATAAAGGGGAACAGCAGACGACCAATCGTCTCACCCATGATCAATGCAAAGTCGGTTGCGCTGTTCGAGTTATGGAGTCGCACGGCCGATACGTCGAGCACTGGAAGTATGAATTCCTCCGCAGTAATGACCATGAGAAAGATGCATCCGAACACAGCCAATGTCTTGTAGAAGACCTCGAGCCAACGAACATGAGTGTTGCGGGGATACTCGAGCTCATAGCAGAGCGTTGGGCAGAAGATGAAATCCACATAGTTGTATAAGGTGAGGTTGTTGGGGTACGAGACATTACCCAAAGGTGACGCAAGCTCCAAGGCAAGCTCCTCACGCAAGTGGCCAAGATATTCTGCATTTGGGTCTTTGGGTTCTGACTCGGTCTGAGACGGTGACTTTGGAATCTCGTGTAGATGAGTACGGGGAGTCGGGTATCGAACTGCTGCCACTTTGCTAGCTTGATCAGGTGTGTCGAGATCGTTCAGACGTCTCAGAGTTTCGCTGAGATGACCGTTGTAGAATCTTGAAACGTCAGTCTGGGCCATCATTTGTAGATTCTTGGATAGCGTACGCGTATGAGTGCATTTTCATGAAAATTGCAAGTAGATGTAGGGTGAAGAAGACCTGTGCTGTCCAGCTCCAATCGCGGATGAATGGATATCTTCACAGTCGTTAGTCTATGGTACATGATCGGAAAAGCGACGGCTTACGTAGTCCAGAAAGCAAGCCAGATGGCCTGCAAGACGCTCTGTATAGCCATACCATACGTGTTCCAGCGAAGCACTTTGTCTTTGAGGAACAGCTTTTGGAGAGGCAGTGACAAAGCCGTACTGCAGACCATGGCACCATCAACCAGGCCAAGCTCAACCACCTTTTCCTTGAACAACGCCCACTGCCTCATCTGAAACGGATATCCAGTCTCTGTCATGTTTCGGAGCATCGAGGTGATGACCATGATGGCAAGGCCAATCCAGAACAGTACGAAGAAGCCGCGGAAGTCATGGTGGTCGCTGTTGGGGTCAAAGTGCGAGACGCGATTCTGGTAGTGGATGGTAGGGAATATGCGCTGCTTGTGCTGAGCGCGTATCTGTCGGCGCGCAGACGAAGAGGCCTGGACGGAAGGCGGGGCATCGGGGGGTATAGGGGTCGATCTTCCACTGCGGAGGGTCAGTAATGTGCTGCGCCAAAAAAAGCACACTGGTGATAGGCACCTCGAGAGACCAGAGGCGGCTTCTTTCAGAGTGCCATTTTTATTGAGGCCTTCGTCGCTAAGTTTAGGCTTCAGGAGGTCGATTCTCGTGGGTTTGCGCGGTCGCGGGGAATGAAAGTCGGCGTCCCCATTATGGTTGTGCGTGTCAACAGAGGTAGATTCAGCCATTGTGGATTCAGCCATCATGAGCAAAGAGTATGCGCATGTCGAGGATGTAAGTAATGATGCAAAAGGGGATTGAAACGTGGACAGGCCAGAGTATGATCAGCAACCCACACGGCGACTGGTTCTCGGTCCTTATGGGTAGTGGATAATATTGTAGCCAGGCAAGCCTTCCGAACACCCGCGCAGCATGACAAAAACAGGAATCGAGTAGGAGGAGGATGGGATCACCACGTGGAGAGGTCTGCCTGGGGGCTGCTTGCGCGCACCCATTCTATCGCGGCGACGGTGCTCTAACATTCGTTAGCTGTCAGGGCCGGTTACATCACAGGTCAGACGCGCTTGCCACCACGGGCAGTGCAGCGGGAATCAAGGACTTTTGCCCAGCCAGCTAAGGCTATCATCATCCGCCCCGTAGTCCGTAGCACTCCTCATAGCCAAAAAGGCCGTCATTGGATTCGGCATGCGTGGTGAATGGCCTAAGACAGAATGCGATAACTGTGTGTAGGCGTCTGCGTAGCTGGAACACGCTGGGTGCCTGACTCGCGCGATAGGCCTCCGTTGCCCCCAGCCATATTATCTATGGACGTGTACAATGGCCGAGACGCCCTGGGCTTGTTCAAGTGAGATTGGAGAGGATGCGCTGGACTGATAGCAAGTTGAAGCATCTAGCAAAAGCGTCAAGGAGACATGGTAGCAACCAGCAGTGTTCAAGTGGTTTGGCCTGCCAGCAGCGGTAGCGTGGGCGTTGCCCTCGTTGGTTGTCGGTGGGAGGTGCGTCTGCATCCGACATCTGGAACAAATAACGGCCCGGCCAGGTGGAAGCCGTCCCCCCAAACGCTGTCGACAACCAAGCCCTCCAAAAGGAATACCTCGAGTTGCCCGTGCCCGATTGATCCTGCCGACCGAACAGCAGCCCTCCGTCCTTCATTCCCGCCTCTCGATCGAACCTTTGAACGCTGCTTGGGTGGGGTCCAAGAGGCCACTGCAATGGCTTCCTGTACGCCAAGCATCGCACCGCCCGCAGCTATGGACATGTGCTAAGAATTACCAGTGAAGCAGTTTATTCGCAATGTGCGCGCTGCAAAGACGATTGCTGATGAGCGTGCCGTTGTCCAGAAAGAGAGTGCGGCGATCCGCGCCAGCTTCAGGGAGGAAAGCCACGATTCAAATGTGAGGAGGAACAATGTCGCAAAGCTCCTCTACCTCTTCACACTCGGCGAGAGGACGCATTTTGGTCAGATTGAATGCTTGAAGCTGCTGGCCTCTCCCCGCTTTGCGGACAAGCGGTTGGGCTATCTGGGCACCATGTTGCTCCTGGATGAGAACCAGGAGGTCTTGACCCTGGTCACCAACTCGCTCAAGAAGTACGTCCTCCTCCATCGAGCTTGAAGCCCTATCACGTATGCTAACCGTATTGCAGCGACTTGAACCATGCTAATCAGTACATTGTCGGCCTCGCCCTTTGCACCCTTGGAAACATTGCATCGGTTGAAATGGCTCGAGACCTGTTCCCAGAAGTCGAAACGATAATATCGAGCGCGAACCCCTACATACGTCGCAAAGCCGCAATCTGCGCAATGAGGATATGTCGAAAAGTACCCGACCTACAAGAACATTTCTTGGAAAAGGCCAAGTTGCTGCTACAAGACCGCAACCATGGAGTCCTGCTGTGTGGTGTCACTTTGGTAGAGAATCTGTGCCAAGCAGACGAGGACGAAGACGATGAGAATGGTGTACGGGACCTCTTTAGGCCAACCGTACCCAGCTTGGTCAAGATATTGAAGGGACTGTCATCTTCCGGCTACGCTCCCGAGCACGATGTAACGGGCATCACAGATCCCTTCTTGCAGTGCAAGCTACTACAGCTGCTGCGTGTCCTGGCCCGCGGCGATGCTCAGGTCAGCGAACAAATAAACGATATCCTCGCCCAGGTTGCAACCAACACCGACTCTTCCAAGAACGTTGGTAATTCGATTCTCTACGAAGCTGTCCTTACCATTCTCGACATTGAGGCAGATTCCGGACTTCGTGTGCTTGGTGTGAACATTCTGGGAAAGTTCCTGTCTAACCGGGATAACAACATCAGATATGTCGCTCTCAACACCTTGATCAAGGTGGTTGCAGTCGAACCCAACGCTGTACAGCGGCACAGGAACACCATCCTTGACTGTCTTCGAGATCCAGATATCAGTATTCGAAGGAGAGCACTTGATCTTAGCTTTACTCTGATCAATGAGAGCAATGTACGGGTACTTATACGGGAGCTGTTGGCTTTCCTAGAAGTCGCCGACAATGAGTTCAAGCCGGTCATGACCTCACAGATTGGTATTGCTGCGGATCGCTTTGCGCCAAATAAAAGGTGGCATGTTGACACGATGCTACGCGTCTTAAAACTGGTCAGTGACTCAAGCCTTGGGTTGTGGTTTTCTTCTTGCTAATATGGGATACAGGCCGGCAACTATGTTAAAGAGCAGATTCTGTCGTCTTTTGTCCGACTAATCGCTACCACACCCGATCTCCAGACCTACTCAGTACAGAAACTCTACTCTGCGCTCAAGGAAGACATCACACAAGAAGGCCTTACCTTGGCTGGTTCTTGGGTGATTGGAGAATACGGCGATGCCCTATTACGAGGTGGCCAGTACGAGGAGGAAGAACTTGTCAAAGAAGTGAAAGAGAGTGATGTTGTCGATCTCTTTGAAACTATCCTAAACAGCAGTTACGCCGGTTTGATTGTTCAGCAGTACATCATTACAGCATCGATGAAGTTGACGACACGACTAAGCGATCCCGCACAAATCGAACGTTTGCGACGATTACTACAACGATACTCAGCCAACCTAGATGTGGAGATTCAGCAACGTGCAGCCGAGTACGGCAACCTCTTTGGTCATGATCAGATCAGGAGGGGTGTTTTGGAAAAGATGCCTCCGCCTGAGATCCGAGAAGAGTCGCGTGTACTGGGAGAGGCTACCAAGAAGCGTCACTCAAAGATTGCGAAAAAGAAGCCTGCACAAGCAGCAACCGAGGATCTACTACTCGATCTCATGGGTGACGCTGGCCCATCTGCTGACGTGAATGGTTCTGCCAACGGAACACAACATAGCCAAGATCTGCTCGCAGACATAATGGGCGGGGCTTCATCACCCCCACAAACGTCTTCCCCGGCGCCACAATCGAATGTCGCTAACATTATGGATCTATTCAACTCCGGCCCGAGTAGTTCTCCAGCCCCTGCGCAATCCCGGGCGCCCCCACAAGCCGCATCGTCTGACCTACTTGGCGGTCTTGGTGGTATGTCTTCGCCGCCTCCGCAAAACCCAACACCTCCTGTAGCATCTGGCCCGCCCGCACATCCAGCATACAACAAGAATGACCTCCAGGTCACGTTCCAGCTCAAGCGTGACGCGAATGCAGTGCAAGTTCTTGCACGATTCCGCAACACCGGGAGCCTCACGCAACTGTCGGGTGTGAATCTACAGGCTGCTGTACCCAAGAGCCAGAAGCTGCAGTTGCAACCTATCAGCACAAGCGAGTTGGATGGCGGCCAGGATGCGACCCAGCAAATGAGGGTCACAGCCGTTAATGGCGTAAGTCACGCACATATGATCATGCTATGAATACACACTAACGCTCAGCAGCCGCCTCCAGCAAGGCTAAAACTTCGACTGAAGATCAGCTACTCGACAAGCGGAGGTCCCGTCACAGAACAGGTAGACTGGGCCGAGCCAGTTTGATTGAAACACATCCATACAACCGATTCTGGTAGTTAGTGTCTTCATACGTAGCGAGCACCCATAGAGCAAATGAACATACCCCCAGGCAAACATGCCACAGCTGCATTCCGTGTCCCCCCATCACGATCCCATTACCGTCACAAAGAATGAGCAAAATGCACTAGGAATAAGAATGCGGGAGCGGGTGCCACAAGGTCGCTGTGTGCACGGACGTGTCTTGTCAATAAACCCGGCCGGCCATCCGACCCCCGCTAAACATCCAGGCACAGCGCTTGTTTGAATGGGCTTGCACATCCCGCATTTCCCCCTCCCATGTACTAGTCGCCGAACGTAACGTATGATGCGGATACATGGGATCCCTCTTTCCTGCAACTCCGCATTATTCCGTAACTCCCCCTAGTATTGACCCCCCAGTCTGCGTTCTTACACGCCCTATCCTTGCTCTTTTCCTAAGAAACCAAGTACTTTAATTACGTAGTCCAGTCTGACTTGGATGTAAGACGCACACCGACCTACCCTAATTAAGCCGGTGAGGGGGGGGGGGGGGGAATTCGGTAGCTCAACAAGATCGACCAAGCCCAAGTCTAATAAGTAGTAACGATGATCCCTACGCAAGGCAGGTTGCGCTGCTAATGCACCGTGAATGACCCGCCACTGTTATGTACCATTGCCCTTTTTTCTACCAATATGTAACCAAGCATGGTTGGGCTCCCCCTGGTCATGCGCTGCTAGCACGAGATCGATACCATTCCCCAATCTTGCCAGCAGAAGGACGAGGAAGCATCTGGGTATGCACCCTCTTTTTCTTTGTTTGCCCGTAACGTTCACTTGTTACCTTCCTAATCTGAGGTAGACAAGGATCACCAAATATTGGTAACTCCCCAACATTTTTGGGGGTGTGTCTGGGGTCATGGTGTTTGTTGTCTCTGTCGGCTGACATATATGCGTATTCTAGGTTCTAGGCGATATAGTGATCTGCAAAGGGAGATGGGTTGGCGGGCGGTGAAAAAAGGCATATGTAGACTTGCTTGGTTCCTCACCTTTGAGTAATTTAATAAGGTTTTTTTGCCTTTTTCATTTTTGGTTGCTTGACCTTGGATCTAACCTTATTTTTTTTGTCTTCTGGACGCGGTGTGGAAAGTAGTATATTACTATAGAGAGAGACACACTATTGTTTATTTAAATCTCCGGTTTACTACTCGGAAAGATTGGTCTTGGGTGCTTGACGACGACACGCTGCGATGATTCGACTCGGGGTTTTCGCTCTCACGGCTGCTGTGGCTTCGTCTTTGCCATCGAATGCACCGGTGGATTTGCCAGCGAGACGGTATGAGGCGCCTCCCGAACTTTCGTCCCCGAAAGAAAGAGCACAGGCTGTAGTAGACACGTTCAGAGTGAGCTGGGATGGGTATTATACCTATGCGTTTCCGAAGGATGAGTTGAATCCCGTGACGAACAATGGTAGTAACTCCCGGTGAGTAGCAAAAATGCTTCGATTGAGATTTTGAAGAGCGCTTCAGTAGAGAATGAGAAAGGAAACCCAGCTAACACATCTTTAGAAACGGATGGGGAGCCTCCGCCGTAGATGCCCTCAGCACAGCACTCATCATGGGCGAGAAGGAAACAGTAAACCAAATTCTAGACCACATTCCAACCATCAACTGGGCCGTTACAGACTCCTCAGTCTCATTGTTCGAGACGACAATCCGGTATCTCGGCGGCATGCTCTCAGGATACGATCTCCTACGCGGACCTCTGGCGCATCTCGCAGACAACCCATCGAACGTCGAAGCTCTCTTGACTCAATCCATCAACCTAGCAAACAACCTTTCCTACGCATTTGAGACACCCTCGGGCGTACCCTGGAACAATCTCGACCTCAGCGCCCGCGGTAACGACGGCAACCCCAACGGCCTCGCAACAATCGGAACTCTTATCCTCGAATGGACGCGTCTAGCCGACCTATCCGGAAACCAGACCTACGCAGATATCGTCGCAAAAGCAGAGTCGTACCTACTCTCCCCTTCCCCAAAATCCGGTGAGCCATTCCCCGGCCTCGTCGGCTCCACCATCAGCGTGCAGACGGGCGAATTCACCGACGGCAAGGGCGGCTGGGTCAGCGGCTCGGATTCCTTCTACGAATACCTTATCAAAATGTACATCTACGACCCGAAATTCTCGCAGCTCAAAGACCGCTGGGTCACGGCTGTAGACAGTAGTATCAAGTATCTAGTCTCGCACCCTTTGCCACGACCTGACATTACTTTCCTCGCCGCCTACAACGGCCCACAGCTCAAATTCGACAACCAGCATCTGGGCTGCTTTGATGGCGGAAATTTCATATTGGGCGGCCAGGTCCTGGGACGACAGGATTACATTGATTTTGGACTCGAGCTCGTAAATGGGTGCCATGAGACTTATATTAATACTGCGACGCGGATTGGGCCCGAAATCTTTTCTTGGAATATTACGAATATACCGGCGAACCAGACGGAGCTTTTCGAATCGGCGGGCTTCTGGATTAAGGATGCGAACTACGTGTTGAGGCCTGAGGTTATCGAGTCGTACTACTATGCCTTCCGCGCTACGTCGGATCCAAAGTACCAGGAGTGGGCGTGGGATGCGTTTGTGGCTATCAATCAGACGACGAGGGTGGGCAGTGGGTACAGCTCGATCAATAATGTTAATGTGGTTGGGGGAGGCGGGTTCAGCGATTTCCAGGAGAGCTTCTGGTTTGCGGAGGTGCTCAAGTATTCGTATTTGATTCATGCGGGCGAGGCCGAGTGGCAGGTTTCCAAGGATGGGAAGAATGAGTGGGTTTACAATACGGAGGCGCATCCAGTTAGGGTTCACGGAGGAAGCAAGTGAGAGGGGGGATCCCTTTGCAGAGATTATGTATACGAGGGCTGTTGCTGTTTAGACCATTCATATATCCATTGGTGCGACGCGCGCTTCAGGGTAATGATATTGACGACATTTTCGCCGGGTATAATGCGATCGGCCACGCTGTGATAAAAGTGGCATGTTACTCGAAGAAACCACCATCGCTTTCCTCTGCCTCTTCTTGAGCCTGGACACCCAAAGCTCTCCTCTCACGACGGTTCTTCGCTGCAGCAAGTTTTCCTGCTATCTTCTTTTCCTTGCTCTTGATAGTTTGGTCCAGCTTCTTGTTCTTCTTTTCCTTTGCAGGTGCTGGTGCTGGCAAGTCTTCCTTTCTATTCCTCAATGCGTCCAGCGTGCCTTCTGCCATGGCTTCCTCAACGGTCTTCCACATGGCTACGTCTCCCTTGGGTCCGTCAGCCTCGCGATTCGATTTGTCGCCAGAATCACCCTCCCCGCTCTCATCCGAATCCGCTGCCTTTTCCTTTTTCGATTTTGGGTATAGAGAAGCATATGGCTTCATCAGCGGATAGTATATGGCGTAGTTGACATCGACTTCGGCATTGTGAACTTTTTGCGCAAGTTCCTGTTTCTTTTCCTCGTCCTCTTCGCATTGTAGCTCCTTCTTCAGCTTCTTGAGTATCCGTGTGCCCTTTTGACGATCTGCGCGCGTTAGCAATGTGATCCTCGCAGATGAGTTTTGACCCAGGAATTTCATACCAAAGAACCGCACCTGGTGGTACTTTCCAATCATTTTCCTCCTATACTCGGCTTCCCTGCTACTCTCCAATTTCTCTCTCAGCTCATGCTCACACGCCTCCAGCTCCCTCTCCCTCTCTATCCGACTGCTTGCCGACATCTTGTGGTCGCCCACATTGTCAACATGCGCCAACAAACGCTTCAAATCCCGTATCCTGCTCTTCAGCGCATGGGTGCTGGTGCTCTTGTCAATGTCACTCGACACCTGTGGTCGCTTCTTCGGTTTTTGGTGACCCGACCCTGGTTTGAAAGCGCGGTGTCTTTTGAACGGCTTAGGAGCGGAATTCGAGGCTTCGGAAGCTTCGGTGTGCTTGCGCTTTTGCGACATTGTGGTAGACTGAAGGACGAATGGAGTTGAACAGGAAAGTTTTGGAATGGAGCAAAGGGAAGTTTTAGTGGGGCGGCAGAATTAAGGTTGTCTGACCGCCCGGTCTGCGCCAAGGTGGGTCACGCGTCGGGCGTTCACCCATGGTCGTCCATGCTGCAGGCAACTGATACAATAACACAATGTCTATGGATTCGCCCATTCTTTGCTGCTTCAAATCGCTCGTTAATGGCTAATGACACTTTCGAAACACCGAAAAATCACCAATTTGAACCGTAGCACAGCTACGGCCACTGACTGGTGAAATGGAGGCGGCAATCAGGTGGTCACCGCACTCGACGCAGGCCGATCCTCGGTTTATAATCATCGATATTGCAAGCAATCGACTACGTCTGTGTCAGATTGATGAGTTCAGTAAGAGCAAGGTCAATTACAAACAAATATGTATCCGCGACAAGCTGCCAAACTACACGGCCTTTGACTGGTCGAAGAAAGACCCAAATTTGGTTGCGATAGGATCAACTTCTGGAGAGGCTACCCTCGTTGCACTTGACCCAGACAAGCCTGACAGCGACTACATCCACTCTTTCTCCATACGACACCAAAGAAAATGCAACGCAATTGCCTTTAGCTCGAAGAACCTCTTGGCAGCTGGTCTAGACAGAGTGCGCAATGATGTTTGCCTCAACATCTACGATATGAATGATTCACGAGTCACGGCCAAGGATGATCCTTACAAGAAACTGGCAAGCTCGGAGGCCGTTTCGAGTATCAAGTTCTTTGATAGGCAACCAGAAATGCTCGTCGCTGGTGTGTCGAGGCAATATGTGCGCATCTACGATTTGAGAGGTGTGTTTACATAGCGATAGCGAATGTCAGTCTTGCTCATACCATACAGACTCGAGTACAACAGGCATTGCACAGTTTCAGACGCGCCAAGTACATAACATTGCCATAGATCCCATGGACGAGAATTACTTTTTGTCAGCGGGCTCGGCAGGCGATCCAACTGTGACAGTATGGGATGCACGTTTTGTCAAGCAGCGTGCAACTTCTGGTGACAGTACGAGCAGCGGCGCCGTCTTAGACTTCAAGCCTATCGTAGACAACTCGCAATCCGCATCAATATGGAGTCTTCGGTATTCTGGAACCAAGAGAGCGACGTTCGGTGTGCTTGCCAATACTGGCGAATTTAAAGTCATTGAACTTGCTCAGCACTCTCACCAGCCCACAGAAACTGCAGATACTCCATTTGCACGTGCATGGGCGTCTCCTTACTACACTAAAACAATGCATCACCTGCGGTACCCAGCGCATGGCAAGGAGTATCGGCAAAGTAACAAACAACGTATAGTAGCGTACGATTTTATGAGTGTTGGCAGCCCACTTGAAGGACAATGTGCACTGGGTCTTCATTCCAACCGCGAAGTTGAAGTGCTCAAAGTACCATTATCACCTCCACGACTCAACGTTAGTGCTTTCGAGGAGATTTACAAAGATCGCACTTGCATTGCCAAGGCGACTCCACCAAATGGCACAGTCGCGGAAGATATGATTGCATTGCAGAAACGAGCGCTGCGCGAAAAGCAGAGAAGCGATGCTGGAAACGAAGCAGATCTATCAGCGAGCATAGACAGTTTACAGATAAGTGCTAGCCAACCGGAGCTCCCTCGACTTGAAGAGGGACTCGACGTCAAACTTCCACTTTCAGATTTCCTCGCTATACTCCAAGTACCCAAAAGGCGAGTGCAGGAGGGTTACTCGCTCAACTGCGCTAAGAACAAAGCGGTCGTTGCCAACAACCCGCTCCTAGTCGATGCATGGACATTAGTGGAAAGAATGGATGCCCATGCTTCAGGAGACGGTATGGTAGGCAACGGACTTGACCTGAAGTACCTCGGTGTAAGCTCGATATGGGCCAACGAACTGACAATGTACGACGAACGACTGATCGACCCGGACGCAAAAACAAGCCAAGAAATGTTCCACGATGCGGTGAAGGAGATTGTCGAAGCAATGGAATTACCTCCTTTCCAAGGCGTATCCACTGAATACCCAGAGAACCGCCAACTCTGCCTCAGTCTTTGCGGTTGGTCATTGGAAGAATCCGGCGTCCAAAAGACATGCAACGATCTCGTTTCCGCCGGCGAAATCTACAAAGCCATTGTCCTCGCCGTCTTCCAGGGCTACAAAGACATTGCCCTGGCACTCCTCCGTAGCACACTTACCGCGAAAAAGCTTCCAAAAGACGACATCAGCCTCGCAGCCGTCATAGCCTGCGCCTCACCCTCCTCGGGCGTCTCAGCCGACCAACGCGAAGCCTGCGCCTGGATGGCTGACATGACACCAAACCCGTATCTCAAATCCCTCCTAACCTACTTCATAACCGGTGACTGGACCAGCGTAGTCCATATGCCGCAAATCTCGCTCCACGACCGTGTCGCCGTAGCCCTAAAATACCTCCCAGACTCGTCCCTCTCCACCTTCCTCACCTCCGCTACAAACACCGCCATCCGCACGGGTGACATATCCGGGCTCCTCCTCACAGGTCTCACTGCGCGCTCCCTCGACCTCCTCACCGTCCACATATCCCAGCAACCCAGCTCGGGCTTGCAAAACGCAGTTTTGCTACTAAGCCGTGCTTGTCCCCTATACATCCAAGACCCGCGCTGGACGCTCTGGAAAGACACATACCTCGAGCACCTCCAAACCTACCGCACCTTCCTCGAACGCACCCGCTACATAAAAGAACACAACCAACTCTCCGTCACGCGCGAAGGCCGCAGCGTAAACAAACCCCAACAACCCAGCCTCACAATCCGCTGTCTAAACTGCCAACAAAACCTCGCACTAAGAAAAGATGCAAAAACAGCAAAAGGGCGTTTACTCCCTACTTTCACCTCTACACCCGCTGGTGCTGCACTACCCCAGTCTGCAGGACCAGGACCAGCACAACAATACCAACAACAACAACAACAACAACACCACCACCGCACCTCCTTTGCCGCAAAACCCCCAGGCACCTCCTCCCAACCCCAGCCCCCCCAAAAACCCTCAAAAGCCTCCTCAACACCCGGTCTCCACTGCCCCAATTGCTCCGCCCAAATGCCGCGTTGTGCCCTCTGCATGTTGTGGCTCGGTACCCCGGATCCAGCCCGCCAGGGAGGCTACGAGACGCTCAAGGGAGAGGATCGAGAGGCGAGGCTCATGGTTTTTTGTATGAGTTGTACGCATGGATTTCATGGCCATCATGCTAGGGATTGGTTTGCGAGACATGCTATGTGTCCTGTGCCGGATTGTGGGTGTATGTGTGGGTTGATGAGGTGAAGTTTTCTGAGTGTGTGTGTGTGTGTGAGAGAGAGAGAGAGAGAGAAGGGAAGGGAAAGGAAAAGGGAGAGAGGGAGGGAGGGGGGAATGTAGTTTTCAAGTTAGATGAATAGGAACGCTTTTGTACTTTTATGTCGAAGAAGAAGAAGAAGTCTTGAAATTATTCATTCGGTTCATTTTATACATGATAGCCGTTGTGTTACAGAGAAAAAAAATGGGTTGCTTTATTGCTAGCTTTCCGCCATGCCTCTCTCTCTCTCTCCTTACTCTTGTCATCTTTCTCCTCTTCACAATAATTAGAAACAAAAACTAAACATAGAGGGTATAATCATGCCCCGCCAATGCGGGAAGGGGAACCCCATTCCAGGGCCAATCGTTCGCGTTTTTTCACGTCTTTTTTTGTCGTGAAATAGACCAGACCAGACCAAACCATGTTCCCATGTACGCGCTAACAATGCCACAAAGACCGCAGAAACACAACCCAAAAAACAACAACTCCTGATATATGCTAATGAAGGGGGAAGAGGAATCGTGAGACAATGATGGGAGAGCTCGACTGTTCCAGAACTAGTCTTGACCCGCCATTTCGCTGTCATTGCCAAACTCGTCTTCCTCGTCAATGGCCATGATGTTCGCTTGCGCTGTCATAGTCATCATGTTATCGCCTTCTTCATCTTCGTGGTACATGGTGCCGTCATCATTGCCAAAGCCATCGGTCTCACGATCCACATCTTCTCCACCATTGGTGTTCATAAAGGCACGGAGACGCAGAACCCCGGTACCGCTGAAGACGCAGAAGACTTCGCGCTGGTGGTCGGTAAACTCCGCAGGTGCTTCTCGGCAAAAGGCGAGAAGGTCTTCGCGTAGAAAGGCCTGGATGCCAGTGAGAGAAAGATGGGTCAGGCGGGGGCAGTTGTTCAAGAGAGCGTGAATGCCCTGATGTTGTTAGCAAGAAGTGAGACGATACAATAAGAAAGAAAAAACTTACAGCCAAGGACAGGTTGATGCAGTAGCTCAGATGTACTCTCTCGAGCACACTGGGGGCAATAGGGCCAGAAGTGCCAATTTGCTTTGGCTTGGCAAGGGCGAATATGCTGCGGTCTGTGATGGCGGCGCACTTGACCAGGCCAATGCGCTTGAGCTTGGGTAAGCTTGCAAGCTGAGTGACGGAAGCGTCTGTCAGGGCCGTGCAGCATGCCAGGTCAATGTAGCGGATGCGGTTACAAAACTTGACTAATTGCGCAACACCGACATCTGTAATGCGCGAGCAGTGGCCAAGGTGGATATAGTGCAGATTCTTGCCGAGACGTGTGATGGCCATGACGGCTCGGTCCGTAATGTTGCGGCACTTGGCGAGGACCAGGTTGCGGAGTCGTGGAGCGGCTTGGATGATCTTCTGAACTCCGGCATCTTGAAGTTCCCCACAGTCAGTCAGATCGAGGATGCGCAAACAGTCGTAGGTGGCCTCTGCCGGAAGGCGCAAGAAGGCTTGGTCTGTGATTTTGGCGCAGTGAGCCAGGCGCAATTCGCGGAGGTTAGGGCCTTCGGTGATGAGAGTCGTGATTGATGCATCGTCGAGGTTCCTACAGTCGTGGAGGTCAATCTCGAGCATGTAGCGGCAATTCCGGGCAAAGGCAATTATGCTCCTGTCGCTAAGCTGGGAGCAGCCATTGAGTTTGAGGCGCTTGAGATGCCTGCAGCTCTTGGCGACAGCCTCGAGCGACTCGTCGGTGATTTTTTTGCAGTTTGTAATGTTGAGGCCTTGCAGGCGCACAGCATGCTGAGCCAGAGTGAGCATGGTCCTGTCGGTGATGGACTCGACATTTGTAACGTCGAGGGCGAGGATGTATCTATTGCCCTCGAGCATGGCCTCCAGACTCAGGTCGGTGAGTTTTGTGCAGTTGGTCAGCGTGAGGCGCTCAACACGCTTGCAGCTGGAGAGAGGCTTGAGGGTGCCGTCGCTGACCTCGTGGCCGAGGGCGGCCAGATTCAGGCGCTTGATGAGGCTGCTGTAGTCGAAGAAGCTGTTGAAGGTCTGGACGGTGCGGATGACGCTCTGGACGTTTGACCACTTGTTTGTCGAGGGGCGGTGCCACAGCAGGCCGACACTGTTACCGGCCCATGTCTTGGAGACGAGCATGCAGTTCTTGAGGTCGGTGGGGGAGGAGAGTTTTGCGAAGACGGCGATCATGAGTTCGGCGGGGAGGCGGGAGATGGGCGAGACGCGGTTCTGCTCTTCGATGGCGCGCCTGCGGGCATCGTCGTCCGAGTCTGGCGACAGTGAGGGGGCGAGCGAGGAAAGGGAGTCGTTTGACTGCAGCATGACCGAGTCCTTGTCCTCGTCGTCGTCGAAGCCACGCTCGGGCGAGGTGGAGGCTGACGAGTCTGAGCGTGAGGCGCTGGCATCTCGCTGAGGTCGGCGCGAGTGTCTGACGCGGGCCATGTTTGGGTGCTGGGCCATGGCCATGGTAATGGTGGGCTCGCAAGGGTTTGTGGTGGGTGGGTGGGTGGATGGGTGTAGTGTGAGGTGCGGGGGGGTTTGTCTGTAGTGTGGTCGGCGGGTAGGGTATTAGGGTTGTTGTTGCGGGTGCGGAATGCGGAATGCGGATGGGGCGGTTGGGGGGGTCGAGTCAGGCAGAGATGCAGGCAGGCAGGCGGGAGGAGGCTGACGACGCAGACATGCACAGCAACAGGAGAACGGCAGTGGCAGGACTAGGGAGCAAAGGCCGAGGGCGAGCCTAAATATGGCTATGGGTTTGTGTGTAAATAGAGGCACACGAGTATGTATACAAGGCCTTTGAGGGCTCAGCAGCGCAAGGCCGTGGGAAACAAAGGGTTTCAACGGGGCTGGGCAGTGACGAAAGAGTGGTTGCTGGCCCAGGAGCAGCATCATCAGTGCCATTCTTGTCGTCGGCCCAACGCCGCAATGCCGTCACATGGCCGCCAACGGCCCTGGACTGCGCCCTCTCCTCTCTCTGCCACGACGACTGTCTCTGTCTCCCATCAAATGCATGTCACTGCCAGTGCCAGTGCCAGTGCCAGTGCCCTCGTCTCGTCGGCATCACGGCTGCCTCGAGCCCCGACATTTGCCCTGCGCTGGTTAAGACTTGATCCCCCCCTCCCCACACGTTTCAGGGCTGCAAAAGCAATTGCCAGTGACACGCACTGGCTATCCACGCCAAGTACATGGCGACGTCCTGTCTGCTCAGGTACCGCCGCCCGCCTCTTTGTGGCATCGCCTCGTCATCGCCCAGACGTGTTCGCCTGGCCAGCCTGCAGCGTGGATCCGGCGACGTGTCGAGAGGGCTCAACAACAGTAGTAGCAGCATCGTGGTGCTTGCTAAACACGTTGGCAGCAGAGACGGCTATTGTGTGCTATTCATGTATGTAGCATGTGTGGATGGATATGCACACGTAGATGGATAGTATACTGCACACAGACTGGTCGTATACACACTCGTCCGTCGTCCATGTCCACCGCCTCAAGTGGTCAGGCAGCCACGGCCCGGCCCAATCAGGAGGCGGCGAGCAAAGAGTGGTGTTGGGGCTTGGCGGCAGATGGCCATGGTCATGTTGCTTCTCTTCGCACTGGCAGCCCTCAGGTTCGCGCCTGGCCAGCCCAAGCACATGTCGAGCAGTGCGTGACTTGGATGCCCGGCCCTAGGCATGTCATGGACTAGACAATATACTCACTCACTCTCTCACACACACACACACCCACATGTGCATACATACACATACACTTACATGAACTGTGACGTTGCCTGGCCGTGGCTTTGCCCATGCCCACCAACTTGCAGGGGTCCGTTCACGACCCTCGCTCCCCCATTACACCCATCTCGGGCGCATGCCACATCTATTCACCACCACACTTCTCCTGCCCCTCCGCCACCTGCTGGCCCGCCCTGCCCTGCTGCCTGTCTTCTCGATGCCAAAGACATAGCCTCCCCGTCCTCTGCCTGCTCTGCTGCAGCCTCCCTCACCGCCCATCATGTCGTCGGCTCGCTATGCTCCCTCGCACGCCATGCCCATGGCCCAACAGGCCGCATACCGCGCCCCAGGCCCCGTTGCCGTCTCCAATGCGCCCCCGGGCACCTTTGCCCCGGGCACTAAAGTCCAGGTCGGCAACCACCGCGTCACAATCGAAAAGTACCTGTCCGAGGGTGGCTTTGCCCACGTCTACCTCGTCCGCGTACCAAAGTCGGATCCAAAGACGCCAGAGACTGCAGTCCTCAAGCGCGTGGCATGTGCGGACAAGGAGGCCCTCGCAAATATGCGCACAGAGGTCGAGACCATGAAGAAGCTCAAGGGCCACAGCAAAATCGTCACCTACATGGACTCGCATGCATCCCAACTCAAGTCGGGCGGATACGAGGTCTTCTTGCTCATGGAGTTTTGCTCGGGCGGTGGCCTCATCGACTTCATGAACACCAGGCTGCAGCACCGCCTGACGGAGCCCGAGATTCTGCACATCTTCTCCGATGTCGTCGAGGGCGTTGCGACTATGCACTACCTCAAACCACCCCTCCTCCACCGTGATCTCAAGGTCGAAAACGTCCTCATCACCACCGTCGGCGGCAACAAAGTATACAAGCTCTGTGACTTTGGCTCCACCGCACCCCCGCGCCCGCCCGCCTCGACTGCTGCAGAGGGGAGGCTGATTGAAGAAGACGTCCAACGCCACACCACCCTCCAGTACCGCAGTCCCGAAATGATTGACGTCTACCGCAAGCAGCCAATCGACGAAAAGAGCGACATCTGGGCCCTGGGCGTCTTGCTATACAAACTGTGCTACTACACTACCCCCTTTGAAGAGGTGGGGCAAATGGCCATTTTGAATGCCTCGTTCAAGTACCCGGCATACCCTCAGTTTTCAGACCGCATAAAGGCACTCATAGGTGTGTAGGCTGTAGAAAACAGGCTTCTTGCCATGGCTAACCCTGGGCAGGTTCCATGTTGCGTGAAAACCCCCAGCATCGACCAAACATTTACCAGGTCGTTGCCGAAGTCTGCTCAATGCGCCACCGGCCAATCCCCATCAAAGACGTATGTATAAGATACTGGTTCGACTGTCTGCTGCTAAGACATGCTAGATCTATACTGGCAGGACCCAATCAGAAACCCGCCAGAACCAGCAGCTACCTCCTTCGGAGCCTCAGGTCTCTACACCCCCTCCTGTCGTGGGTCTGCAAAGAGTTGCTCCCACTGTCCAGGTTCAACAGTTGCCAGATATAACGCCAATGAGGAGAGGACGGCCTACTGGACCAACGGACCAACCCCCACCAGGAGTCAGGCCCAGCCCGTCGCCTATAAGGGGAACTACCTCAGACCCCTTTGCGGCACTAGACTCTCAAGATGTCCAAGTGAGGCGTGCTGCTGCCGACGAGCTTGCATCTCGCTTTCCCTCGCTGGACGAGTTCTCTCTGCTGCACGACCGCGGCCAAAAGTTTGAATTTGGCGAAGCACCCACGTCTTCTGATCCGGCACTGTCCAAGCGGGTCACAGAGGCACTGGCAGATGAAGCTTTTGCATCCCCTTCACCCCCAGCTGTCGACTCGACACCTGGAGTGAAGCCCTCGACTGTCTCCTCAGGAGGCCTTTCCAGAGCTACATCACTAAGGAAATCTGCGCCCCGTGAGGCCAATGATAGCCCACACTCTACCAATCAACAGGGCATACAGCAGCCCATTCCACAGAGAGTCAACATGGTATCTACTGGGGTGCAAACATCCCCACGGGCATCTCCTGTTCCTTCACAAAAGTACCCAGACGTCAACAGCCGCCCAATCTGGAAGGTTCCTCTGACCTCGCAACACAGCCGAACCATGAGCCATACGCGCTCGTTTGAAAAGCCGCCATCAAGCCCTCTTTCCAGCCCAGCACTAAAGCCCGAATTTGCTTTGCCCCCGCGCCCGGTGCTGGAATCAAGATCAAAGTCTCAGCTTAGCATTCCGAGATCGCCTGCATCGGCAAGGCCCTCATTGGAGAGCCAGCGCCCATCTAACATGGAGCTTGGCTCTGCTATAGATCGGTCAAGGTCTGCAAACTCAAATTCGCGCCCAGTTAGCATACACGTGGAGTCGAACCTCGACTATCTACGTGATCGAGAAATGACGGGCGGTCGCAGCTTTGATGCTCCGTCGTTGCTACGCCGTACAACTTCAAATGCAGTAGATGATTCAGAGCCTGAAGAAATCAATGTACGATCAAGCGTAGACTTTCTCCGAAGCATCGAGCAGGAAGAGCATGGCCACAAGCATCGCCGCAGTAGTTCACACTCCAAGCACGGTAAACGCGGAAGCTTGACCAACATTGTCAAGGGCAAGTTTGGCGACGCTTTCCGGCGCTTTGAGACAACCCACAAGACACCTGAGCATGAGCGTGATCAGCCGCCTCTAACCCCGGTCGATCACCAACACCTGAGCTCCAAGGGTGGTCTGACCCCTATTGCTGGCTCGGAGACGACAGGTGGATTAAGCGACGATGACCGCAGCGCCATTGACGAAACGCAAGACCTGTCACCAGAGGTCCGAAGGGAGTTGGAAAAGAGACAGTTGGCAGAGGAAGAACGTCGCGTAGAAGCCGCAGCAGCAGAGTACAAACAACGAGTGGCATCCCAGGCTCAAGGAAAGGTAAAGCCCGGTCCATCCAAAGCCTCAACCATCCAAGACCGTGTCAAGAACCTCTTGGACGAAAGCAGCAAACCAACTCCCACCAACCGCACAGCCGAAGGCTACGGCAAATACACCGACACCGGCAAGCCCCTTCCCCTGCGACCCCAGGATCAAAGCGGCACCCCCTCCCGCACTCAACCCCCCGCCATCGCCCGAAAACCCGTAAACGTGCCTTCTCAGCCCCAACCACAAGACATGGCCTACACCAAGCCCTCGTCAATCCGACCCAACATGCCCCCTCCCGTCCCCTCTGCCTCTGCTCCCCCAACAATCAACAACATGCGCAACCCCTCTGGTCCACCTCCCCGCGCGCCCAAACCAAAAGCCCTGCAGACAGGCACCCCCGGTTCTTCGCCCTCCTTGTCATCTACCTCCCCTACCAAGGCTTCTGCAAAAGATAGTATCGCCAACAAGCCCCTGCCGTCGTCGCTGGCAAGTCAGCAAGCCGATGATCTCGATGTGGATACGTTTAGTAAGCGGTACCCTAGTTTGAGTGGGTTGGAAATGGTGGAGACGGAGATTCCAAGGGGGAGAGTGAGGGATGTCTAAGGTGGACTAGACTAGACCACCTTTTTGTTGTTGTTTGAAAGGATTGTGCATGGTGGAAGGGGGAGTGGAAGGCTGTGAGAGTAGTTGGAAGTAGATGTTGAAGTAGAAAGGAAGCAAGCTGAGTTTTTGGGGGGTATGAAATACAAGGAAATCGCATATTTGAGACACATAACCTTTTTTTTTCTTTTGGGAGATTCACGGTCTTGCATAGTATAGCATGTATATATTTGTATTCTTCTTTGCTTCTTCTGAGAAACAAAGAGGAATGAGGGAGAGCGAGTAACGTGTTATGTACGTGGTATAGATATTATGGAGAGAGAAAAACAATATAGCAGGACTATATGAGATGACGTGCTGAACATGTGTGAAAAAAAATGCCTTCCTCTTCTTCCTAGAAAATTGGCGTTTTGTCTACTACGGAGCCCTAACACAACTCTAGAGTACATCACTGCACGAGAAAAAAAAACACGTCAATACAAGTGGGGTCAATCAATCAATCAATCATCAGGCATATGTGGCACACAGCAAAAAATACGTTGAATCCTTTCTCAATTGGTATCACGGCTCTCTTCTCAAGACGAAGAAAAAGAGGCCAGTCTAATTCCATACAACCCCATCACATCGTACACCCCTCACATTTCCCCATCAAACTCCATTGCCATGCCCGACCCGGAAACCGAACAGAGAGCAGCCGAAGATTCTTGACCATTGCCGAAGGGAAAAAGTTGAAAAAAAAGAAGGGCGAGGTCGTCGAAGTGTGCATGGGAGGCCGTCGTAGTTCTCGTAGAGGAAACGAGATACGGACGTTTACTGCTCGGTCTGGAAGTAGTTGAGGAGGATGCTGCGCTCCTGGGACTCCTCACCCCAGTCCTTGACGACGACGCAAGAGCAGTTGACGACCTTGCGGGGGTTGCCCTCACGGTCAATCTGGCCTGTAGACATGCTTGTTAGCCACATGATGTTCCCCACATCCTAGGGAAAAGAAAAGAAAAGAAAAAAACGTACAGAGACCAGCCCACTCGCCGAGCTGCTTGCCATCAGGGACCTTGATCAGAGGAATCTTGTGCTCGGAGCACAGGGCAACAACGAGCTTCTTGTACGCCTCCTCCTCGCATGCCTCGTTGAGGACGCACATGTGCGCCTCGCGGCGGTCGAGCGCCTTGGACGCCTCGCGCAGACCACGGGCAAGACCGTCGTGGATGAGAGCGAGCTTAAGGACGCCCTTGAGCGCCTCGAGCACGCTCATCTGGCCCTTGCCGCCGGACGCATCCGCGGAGACCTCGACCTCGGCGGCCGCGCTGACTTGGGACTTGGTATCGTCTTCTCCGTCCGACTGTTGGGGGGTTTTCACGTCAGCGACATTTCGCGGGGTACGAGCGAGAGGGGCTGGGCCGCGCAGTGTGTTGGGTTGCGTCGCTGACTACCAGCGGCGCTTCCAATGGCACTTGGAGATGATGTATAGGGGGGGTACATACCATGATGTATGATTTATATCTGTCGGGTGTTCCTCGAAGAGTAGATGGTGATGATAAAGAGGAAGATCGAAAAGTTTAGCGATTCGCCGAAGCTAAAATTGGTTTGCGTGGAGAGGTCTAACAAGCGAGAGGCTAGTGACAGATATCACGTGACGTTTCTCTCGAACATCGTCGTCGTACTAACGGAATCCCTACAATATTGCCTTACAGCAATCGAGAATTTCACCGCCCATGATAACTTGCTTTTTTATCATCGTCTCGGCGAAGACACGGCTGAAAAATCTCTGATCCCTGTACGCATTTCATATCTATCAAACTCAGTCCACCAAGCAAGTCAATGCAGCGAGTCAAGATTGCATGACTGATATCATTATGAATCTATAAATTTCGACTACCCCGACAAGGCTTCGTCGCTTGTGCTTGGACCTGCCGAAGCCATGTCTCGCCCCTAACGAAACCCATCCTCCTCTCTGACCATTGCTAGTCTTGGACACCTGAAGTCCGTCTCTGTCTGTAATGAAAGGAGAAAAAGGAAATACTGGCTGTCTGCCATGTGGATATGCTCATATATGTATGGGTCCTGAAACCTAGAAGAGAATACGTCCGCCAACGGGATAAAAAAAAAGGCACGCAGAACCAACGGGGAAGGAATGAGATGACAAATAACAATGGAACAAGTCGCTGAAACGCTATCAGCCCAGGTCTGCACAGGGGAATGAATGGAAGTAGAGTCGAATGTGGGCCGCCCAGCCGAGGCTGTGCGCCAATAACGCCATACACAAAAGGAAACCAGTTTTTGGATGCAGTTAGTACGAAAAAAAAGGGAAATGAAAGGAAACACAAGGCGAGAAGGCTACATGACGATGCAGCACAAGCCCTTCTTCTCCTTGACCTCTTCCTTTGGCTCAGCCACTCGAGTAACTTCAGGCTTTGGTTGTGCGGGTACGATAGGAGGGGCCAATTTGGGTGAAGGAGCGCGATCGGCTCCTTGAGGTATTGTTGGAGTCAACTTGTAAGCACTCTGCTCCATGGTTGGAGATTTGGCAGTGTTGGTGTCGCCCTTCTCATTCGATGAGGACTCCTGCTTTGTAGGGCTAGGAAGGGGCCAGGCTTCTTCTTCCCGGGCCTTCTCAATAGCGATAGGGTCGAGGTTGGCAAGCTGCGAAAGTCGCTTGCTCATCATGGGATCATCGTTCAACAGACGGAAATCCTTGTCGTACATTGAGCCAACTCTGCCCTCGTTCTCCCACTGCTCTTGCTGCATTCGCTTCGCGTGGGTGGGGATAATCTGCTGGTCCGGAGGAAGACGCGGGTCTGGTTTGTACATGGATGCTATCCACGGTGCCTCTCCTTCTGGCCGGTGGGCAGTAGTAGGGCGTGTGGCCATACCGCCGCTTGTACCAGGGCGCTTGTTAGGAGGTGAAGTGCTGGACGTAGTGCGAGACTTGGTCTGCTTCTTTTGGACGCTAGTTTTTCGCGATGCGGATGGGTTTTGCTTGCCCGCTGGTTTTTTGACAGGCGACTTTTGCGGCGACTTGGGCGGAGAATAGCTTCCGGTTGAAGTATTGCGCCTGTGACCATGATGCATCATCCTTTCTTGTCCATCCTCGTAATCGTCAAGCAGCACCTGGCTACCTACACTGCCACTGCGGACGCGCGCGCCCATTGTAGCAATGGACTCCCCGTTCAAGTGGGTGCTTCCTGCCCTTGACCTAGGAAGCGGCGCATCGCGGTCTGCTACCGAAGAAGGAACGGGTATACCACTCGTCTTGGGTAGTGGAATGCGAGATGTACTAGGTCTCACGGTGTGGTTCGCCTTGGAAGACGTGGGTTGGAATTCCACAGTCTCGTCCTGGAGTGTTGGGCTTGTAGTGTGGTTTTCATACGCCTCCTCGTCGCCAGCCGGAATAGTGGATACACGTTTCCTCGGCTCGGACCGCTCATCGCCGTTCTTTGACTGTTCGGTCGATTCCGAGTTTGTGCGGTCGCGTGCACGCCGGCTTGCGCTTTGCGAACGACTGTTGGACCTGCTAGATCGCCCGACTCTAAAGCCAGCCTCTTCTAGTTCCCGAGTTTCAATCTCCTTGAGTTTGTCTCGGTGAATCCAGTTGTTTTCGTCATATTCAGGGTCTGACTGACCCCCCTTGGAAGTCTTTTTCTTGGGCTTTCCCTTGATGCTGGATGGGCCTCTTTTGTTGTTGGTATGAGTCTTGTAGTACTCCAAGACACTGTCCTGGTCAGTGTTGCTGGCAATCATTTCCCCGCTCTTCTTCTTGTGTAGTTCGTCGACGCGATCGGAAACGGGCTGGGATCGGCCCTGATCTTGAGAGCCCCACGTAGGTGAGCGTACGGGCTGAGCAAAGCCGTTGACCTGCGAGCTGTAGGACTGATGGGCACCGTGGGTGTAGGCGCCGTACTCGGACATGTGGTGTTCTTGGTCAAGCGACTCTCTCTGTGCACGCGGTTAGCAGGCTAGTCCATGCACTGACATCATTGGTGAAAGTGGGAATTATGTGGCAAGTGGGCAGACTTGGCGAAGCGGAAGCACCATGGTCCAGCGCTGCAGTAGCGCATCTAGTGCGAGGGCGACAAGTGTGTGATGTGTTGTGAGACATGGTGGCAGCAAAGGGGAATTAAGTACGCACCAAGCCGTTGACGGGAACAGCGAAATCCCAGGATCCCCGTCCGCCGTGAGAGCTGCTGGGCGGTGTCAGCTGCTGGATGGGGGCTGCTGTCTGGCGAGAGGAGGCGAGAGCAGCCATAGACGGTGGTGCAGAAGTCGAGGAGGGAGGCGGCGTGGAAGATAGAAAGGACCCGGAGGGGGGAAGGAGGCGCGAGTGACGATGTTGACAGCAGGCGTTGCCAGCCTGTACGCCCGGGGAATGAGGCGAAGGTGCTAGGAGACGACGGGGGTTTGGCGGTGGGCGCTCGTTACTATGGAGCACTCGTGACTACCAGCAAAGCGCCATGGGTGAGCAGGAGCAGAAGACGTGGTGGGTGTGGGGACACACGGATCCGAGGCGGCGAGGGGCGGTGCTTTGGATGCGCGTTGCAAGCAGATTCCCTGCAGGGCCGGCCGTTGAGTGGTGACAGCGGACTAAAGTGAAGGGGACAAGGAAAAAAATAGTGTACAGTGGTGGTGATGGTGGAGAGGGCAAAGGAGAAGGGTAGCGATTGAAGGGTCGACGTCGCGTGCTCAGCGTTCCTGCAGCTGCTAACAAGAAATGCGTGAGCAAGGCGCGACGGGATGAGGGAGCCCCGTCAGGAGGAGAGAGGACTTGAGAGCTGGAGAGCGCCGTCGAGCGCTCAGAGCCGGGGAGCAGGGCGATTCGTGCTTGGCAGAAGACTGCTCGGGCCTCGACTAATCTGCGGCCCTGGCTCCAAAAGTGGCTTTGGGGCCGTCATAGGAGCAGCAACTCCTGGAAGCCGACGGCATGGCTGCGTCGACTATTGATTGAGTTGCGAAGAAGCAAATCCGCATCCTCACTCCCTTGCGCGCACCCCCTTCTGGCGTCCACCCCCCCCCTGTGGCCGTCTCCCTTGTCGCCGCTCACCACCACCAACAACATCGTGTAACAAGACCCGGTCGCCGGACAGACTCACGGCGCACCAGCATGAACCGTCTGGTTATTATTGCACGTGTTGTGCACGCCGACTGCCCAATGCACAACTGCCAGACAAGCTTCCGTCTCCCTGCGCCTTTCCCGTTCCTGGCAAGATAGTCTGCGGCAACGGCCCAGGGTTCCGCGTCGTGACCAGTGGGACTCGTCTACTTCGAGTTAACCAAGTGGTAGTGCTTAGGCAGCAGAGCGGACGCTGGCACACGACTCCAAAGTTTGTGAGTATATAGCAGGTATATCGACATACGCATAAACACGCTGCCACCATGCACCAAGGAACATCCCGTCGGAAGGATGCATGGCCAGCCCATGGGACGACCCACGACCCGCGTCCAACGGCCGGGTCGACGGTGGGTTTAAGTAGACAAGATGATCACCATCAAAAATCGTCTTCGATACTCAGTCTGGAACTCCAAAGAATCCAAGCTATGAACCGGACGCGATCATCACTACCAGCCAAACGTTTCATCGTACCAAAACACATCGTGGCCCTTCTTCACCCATACCTCGACATTGCTCCTTAGATCGTCTGTCATCCGCTTGGGGCCACAGCAAATCACAGCAGTCCGCACCCCCTTGCTGAACACCTCGTCTACAATTCCCCTGAGATCGGGCCTCCCACTCTTGATCGCCATACCCTTGCGTGGCTTTTCCATCTGCTCCTCCATGCTCAGCAGCTGCTCATTCTCCTGCATTTCAATCGCCTCGCCATCTTCGTCATCCGAATCAACGGCAAATGCACCACCAGACGCATTCGCATTGACTTGCAGATTTGGTCCCGACGGCCGTGTCACATAAACCTCCACGTTGCTCGGTCCGTGCAGCAGCCCATTTCCGTTCGCTTGCATCCCTGCACCGCCCTCATCGTCATTGTCATCGTCCATCTGCTTATCCCCAGATTGCGAGTTTGCAGGGAATGCCCACTGTGTCTCGACAAGCTTCTGCACTGCCCATATGAATCGGATCTGCGTGCTTGTCGGCGTGAGGCTGTGAAGCTCGCGAATGCTCCGATAGATTGGCATAACAAAAGTTGCTCCCACGCCACCAGCTACCAAAAGCACTTTGTCATAATCTGACAGGTCTGGCAGCCGGGTCGATCCGCCATAAGGCCCCTCAAGAGTCAGTGGCAATATTGGAATGTCGCCGCCTGCTGTGGGCAGCATGGGTACGCTGCTGCCCCCCTGTGCCAGAGATCGCGCAAGCTCCGCAAGGTACTTTGTGTTCCCGTTGAGCGTTCTCGCAATCAGTAGCAATTCCTTGTCTTTAGACGGGAGGGATGCAATCGTGAATGGGTTTGTCTTGTTAACAGCGAGCATTTGATCGTACCATTTGGGAGTCTTGCCTTGATTCCCGGGTTTGCTGAGGAACACATGCTGTCCAGGTTTCCAGGTTAGAGCTTTGCTGTCCGATGGTAATGGAATGCGAACTTGAACCAGGTTGGTACCGGGAAGAAGCTTGATGGTGCCTTGGTACGTCTTGAGACGCAAAGCGCGGAAGATGAGATGTAGAGCCTCTACTGCAATAATCTCATACACGTATACGCGGAGATGCGA
This sequence comes from Bipolaris victoriae FI3, assembly GCF_000527765.1. Taxonomy (NCBI): domain Eukaryota; kingdom Fungi; phylum Ascomycota; class Dothideomycetes; order Pleosporales; family Pleosporaceae; genus Bipolaris; species Bipolaris victoriae. Next base: position 32,830 of record NW_014575329.1, read on the forward strand.
TACGTGAAGGAATAGCGGCACAATAATCAAGTTTGCAATGGCAATGTGTGAAATGTAGAAGACGCGGTAGTTTCTCTTCCGCACAAACCCAAGGGCAGTGGTGCTGATGATGGAAAAAAGGATGATGCTGATGAGGCCCCAGATCACGTCCCAGTCCTTGATTCGCTTTGCAATGAAGCCAGACAAAACGAAAAAGTTGAGGTAGAATGCCGTGTGCAGCAGGAACAGAAGGAATACGATGCGTCCTAGAATTTGGTGGAAGTTCTTAATCTGCTCATGTGAGAGTCGCGTCAGAAATTGCACCGGGCTGTATGGTGCTCGCATGGCCAGCAGGTAGTGAATTGGTAGTTGTGATGCGCCAATTTGCCCAAATCGCTTCGTCAGATGAAGATAATCTACCCATAATTAATCAAACAAACAAACAAAAAAATGAAGCTCGAAAAAATAAATCAAACATACCTTTTCCAGTGTGTGCAACTGAGAGGTAGAGCAGCCATATTGTCCACGCAGCCGCACCGATCCACTCTCCTCTTGTTCCCCAGGCCCAACCCCTAATGGCATCTTTTCGCATCCACCACATGATCCTATTGCACCCGCCATGCACCTTTCTCAACCAGCCCAACCTATCATTTGTGCTTTTTGCAAAGGAAGGAGATTTAGGCTGATCATATTTCAAGCCACTTCTGATGACCCATGAAATGGCAAAGCCCAGCTGGAATAGCGCAAAAATGACCAGCACCGACCACTGTGCAACAAAGCCATACCAGTCCAGATACTCGCGGCGCTGGTGCTTCTGCTTGTCGTCGAGAGATTCAAAGTAGTACCCAAAAGCCCAGTACCGATCCGTCGTCACCTCGTGGTGACCCTCGTGGCGGCGGAGAAGGAGATCCATACTGGTTTTGTCAAAAGCATGCGGTGTTAAGCTTTTATAGAAGGACTTGCCGCGAACAGTGGAAACCTCGGCTAGATAGCAACAACGACTAAGTACTCTGGCGGTGACGGTTTGCTAACAACAAAAAAGTCCGGATCCAGACAATCAGTGTGGAGAGCTGTTTTTCTTTTTCTGATGATATATACTTCGGTTGTTGTGTACGTGTCACGATCACGGCCACAAGTCGGAGGTTGGTTGATGGCTAGACTTTCCCACCTGGACGCATTTGCTGACTGAACTGGCGCCAAAAGGGCGATAAGCCAATGGGAAATGTGTTATATTCGGACAATGACAGGCACCCCCCCCCTTTATTCAACTCTACCTACCTTTCAGCCCTTTCTGATTCCGAATTTTCGTCAAACTCAGTTTTGGGGTTGTCGTATGGTTATGCGGCGGAAGTTGGGAGGGGGGGCTTGAATAAAGAGGCGTTGTATTCAAGCGTTGACGGGCATGGGTCTAATTTGCTACACAGGCGGTTAGGCGCACCCCGCTAAACACGGTCATGCATGGCCAAGCGGCGTGTGTGGCGCCCATGTGTACCACAGGTGGTGCAAGGTGTCTTCCTAAACTGGTCATTATTGGTAACGAATTGCAATATACGTACATGTACACTATGTCTGCTACTGCTCCCAAGACCCCGATTTGGCTCGACTGCGTGTGTACCTGCTTTTATCTCCTGCGCATCCCATGAATACTAACCCTCGCCTCGTAAGGATACCGGCCATGATGTGAGTGTGATAGCTACATCGCTGCCCGCTTGTTACTCAACACTGTGCCTCAGGATGCATACGCACTTCTTTTGTGTGCCCATGACCCTCAAGTCGAGCTACTTGGTGTAAGCACAGTTCACGGCAACGCTGCGCTCGACCAGACGACCTACAACACTAGGGCGATACTCGAAGCCATTGGTAGGCGCGATGTTAAAGTCTGCTCTGGCGCAGCGAAACCGATTGCCCGCGATGCTGTACACGCAGCCGACATCCATGGTACCTACAAGACTCAAAGCCCAGTGAACATGCACTGATTTTTTGCAGGCGAGTCCGGGTTAGATGGAGTCACGTTGCTCCCAGTGCCAGTTGAGCCAGCAGCCACCGATGTCGACCATCTCGAGGCCGCATACCGGGCGCTCATTGCTACGCCTCCAGACACCGCCTGGCTAGTTTCCACAGGTACCCTGACCAACATCGGCTTGTTATTCCAGAAATACCCTGATCTGGTCGGCCACATCAAGGGCCTCAGCATCATGGGAGGAGCCGTCGGCGGAGGCTTTACAGATGCGCCAATGGGCAAAGTAGAAGGCGAAGGAGAAAGATTTGGCAACTGGACTCCCTACGCCGAGTTCAACGTAAACCTACCTTTTCCCCGACTCTTATTCTTCTCAAACCACAAGGCTAACAACATCACAGATCTATGTAACCTACCTCACTCTCCCATACTTTACCACAACCCAACCACTAACTGACACCCACAGTGCGACCCAGAAGCCTCACACTTCATCTTCTCCAACCCCATCCTCCGCCCCAAAACAACCCTCATCCCCCTCGACCTCACCCACCAAGTCCTCGGCACCCGCAAAGTCCGTCAAACCCTCCTCTACGGTTCTGCAATCTTTGATTCCGCCTCTCCAGCAGAAAATGACCAAACACCAACCCCCTTACGCGCCCTCTTCACCCAAATAATGTCCTTCTTTGCCTCCACCTACGCGGAAGTCTTCTCCATCACCCAAGGCCCACCGTTGCACGACCCCCTCGCCGTCTCCGCAGCGTACAACCCGCGCATCTTCGATGACCGAGACGGCGAGCGCTTCCTCGTCGATATCGTAACGCAGGGTATTCACTCGTCTGATAAATCGCTCGTCGGTGAGCTCGGCAGGACAAAAGTGACGAAGCTTCCTCCTGGCCAGCCTGGCTGCAGGATCCCGCGAGCAGTTGACCTGAATGCTTTTTGGGGGAGCATCGAGAGTGCCCTGCAAAAGGCTGATGCTGTTAGTCCATTGCCGAGGGTTGAGCTTGAGGTGTTGGAGCGTGTGGGTGTTTTTGAGGGGGTGACCAGGCCCAGTGAGATTTAGATTTAGATACTAGATCTAGATCTGAGAGTAGCTATAAACGGATGTCCGGGTTCTGTTCGGATTTGCGACTTTTCTTCCAACAAGAGAAAGAGGGGGAGCATTGTTTGGCGGATAGATAAGATTGTGGTGAAGGATGGCTAAGCATATTGGTTCCAGACTCTTTTTCTTTCCCTCTTGTTCTTTACTTGCGGAGCATGGATAGGGTTGGTCTTGGGTCTTGGGGTCTTGGTTACTTTTCTAGCCTAACTGGTAACAAGCGTACATGTGTACGTGTACATGTGCGTGTCTGACTTTTTCCCTCTCTCCCATCTTTTACATCGCCGATGTAAGCAGTCTTTACGATACGATGTAAGATTCACCAACTCGCTTTCATCGGAGTATCTTCAGGTCCTCGGGAGGAACCGGTGGTTTTTTTTTCTCCTTTCTGGAAGGGTTGGCATGGTTCTTGATAACTCTTTTTTCCTGTGTCCACGTGTGTAAGTATGTACTGGGACTAGAGGAAGACTGGGAACATGGGGACATGGGGTGGCTGTGTTTGCTTCCCAAGACAGACTGGCTCATTGCCATCAAACTGGGGTGTTTCAGGAGAAGTTTCCTCGTGTTTTGTCCAAATAGACTTCCGAGCACCGCAAGTGCCAGATATTGTGGTGTGCAGAATGTTCGCTGGATTTACCACACATTGTATGCCTGTCTATTCCCCCCTTACCTCGAGTTAATCTATCGGCGATATGCCAAGTGACGCGTATGTTACAGCAATATTAGTGTAACCCGTTTCATATCACGGACGCAGGGTGGTCTACAGCATGCTTACAGCCTCTAAAAATACAGTGTGCTCTCTCGCCCTTAATAAAGCCGCCGCAAAAGGCACGTTACGTATCCTATTTCCATAATGGCTCGGTAATATCACATCCTTGCTTGTGTGATGAGCCAAGTGAAGACTAGAAGCATTACAGTCATACGGAACCTTCCTCTGAATCGAGATCTAAGAGTGTCCAAGTCGGCTTGGCCGTGTGAGTACTAAGATTCCAGCGAGGAATACCCGTACGTATTGTACCGTCACGTTAAATTACCGGACAAGATTACTGGACAAAGATGACAGCGAAATCAAAGTGTGTCCGAAAAAGAACACGAAATGGGCGTTTAAGTAAGACCGATTTGGCTCAATATCCGTGTCCTAAACTTTGGGCCCCGCAACTGTTCTCCCCACAAGCGTATGTAGTGTGTAAGTATGGAATAGGGGTCCGTTTTTTGGGGGTAGTAATGTGGGTGCAGCTAAGTTGTACGCAGCTTGGCAAACTGAGTGCACTCGCATGTCCCGCCCGCTCTTGGTTCCCAAGAGATTCCGCAGCGAGGTCCAAGACATGCGACAGACGTCAACAGACCTATGCGCGTCCATGGCGCTCGTCATTGTGCCGTGGTATGCGTTGCCGTAGGCACGTGGCGGTGCGGTTTGGCAGACGAAAGTGGCTGATTTCCTCAACAAGAGGTGCTGTCCACTCGGTCCAGCGGCATTTCGTCCGGCAGCTCCATGGGGCGAGCATGGCGAGAGGGCATGTGGCTGAGAGTTGGATCTGGTGCCAAGATGTGGCGTATGCAATGGACGCGGCGAGCTTTGTACTGACCCGAAAGAGTGCGACGGATATCTGCTCCGAGCGCCTACTATACATTGCAGAACGGGCGGCATGTCAGATCGAAGCAACAGTCTGGTTGAGAGTGTCAGTAAATGATGTCGCGGCGATACCCTGAGACGGGGCTAGCAAACGCTGGTCCAAGCTGGCACAGCCATAATGCCAATACCCTCAAAAATTCTGGGCACTCTTGGCTGGAACAATTGCCAAGTGGGCAGCGGAATCCCGCTCGCATATTAGCAATATCGACTCTCATGGACCAACTAATAATCAAAGTTGGCCTCTCCATGCTTGTTGGTTGGCAGATGGATGAATGCAATGTAGTGCAATACAGGGAGTATTTTGCCCAATCAAGGACGCGGTGCACGATTGCGGCTGCTCAGGTCGAAAGGCGCCGAACGACGTCAGCCGACCTAGAAGAGGCAGCTCGAGTTTGGTGTGAAAATGGGGGGTTAGAGGCATGGAGACCAAGAGCTAGGTTTGCGTGAACCGGATCCAGGGCCGAAAGTACTTAACTGCTAGTGAGCCATGGCTGTCAAGGCGACTGGGACGGTGGTCGTGGCGACGGCGTGGTTTCGAAGCGTCAGAGTTACGTGTGACACAATGCTGGGATGTGGGCGGAGAAGCAAAGGGCAAAGGGCTACAGAATGAGAGCGCTACATGTGTGCACGAAAGCAGGTAATCAGGCAAGCAAGCAAGTGTGATCCTTGGGGGGCTGCTTTGGCTGCTTTGGCTGCTGCTGCTGCCAGACCTGTTTTGTGGAGAGGATGGCGGGGCATAGTGGCCGGCCGGCAAAGAAGAGTCGCCACTGCAGGCACGCGGCCTTTACCGATGACGGGTCAGCCAGAGAGGGTGTGTGGGTATGGCCGGACAAGAATTTCCGCTATGCTCCAAGAACTCCGCCTGAGCTGGGCAGGCAGCAGCAGCAGCAGCGACTGGGTTGGCAGCACGTCGCAACAGCAGGGAGACGGGCAGCGTGTGAAGAGGCGGGCGGGCGTGTTTTGCAGCGGCAACAGGCAGCTCAGGGCACAGCGAGTGAAGGCTACGGGCTACGGGGAAACTGCCTGTCGGAGCGCGATGGTGAAAGCGAAAGCGCGCAACCCCCCCCAGCTGGCAGCGGGAGGGCCGGCTGCTGGGAAGGGCAGAGAGAAGGGCATGGTGGGCTGGGTGTGTCGGCGTCGCTGTCGCTGTCGCCCCAACGGCCAATGCCAGCACGCGCCGATTCGTCGCTGAGGGGTTTTTGGGATGCGTCCGATGCGACCGGCTTATTAGGCCAAGGTCCAAGCGCGCACTAGCGCGGCAGTCTAAAACTTGGCCCCAAGAAAATTGGCAGGAGCAGGGTGTGACCAGCTCCGCTCCGAGCACTGCCCAGTCCCCTACATCAGACGCTCAGCGCCCCCCTCCCCCCGCGAAATCCATCTTGCTTGTCTCGGCGCTCTTCTCTCTCTTCTTATTCCTGGCCTCCAAGGACGCGCCTTTGCCCCCCGCAATCTGGTCCTGTCCAGTCCAGTCTCGCTCAGCCGACTGCACTCTTGCCTATCTAGACGCTTTGTGGTCTGGTTTTCTCCCTCCTTCCTCCTCCTCCTCTTCTTCTCTCCACTTCCAAGCACTCCACAGCAACTCTACTACTCCCTGCCAAGAATGAGCGACGTACAGAACGCCGTACCAGCGGCGGCCACCACACCGCAACAGCAGCCTCAGGGCACCCCCATCCAGCAAAATGCCCCAACGCCCGCCTCAGTCGCTGGCGCTGGCTCCGGCGACCAGCTAGTCTGCCAGTGGCAGAACTGCGGCGACCGCCTGCCATCCGCCGAGCAGCTCTATGTAAGTAATGCTCGTCTTGTGCTCAACCTACCCTCGGAGCGCCTGCAATACCACCATCCCACAGTGTACTGACCATCGACCAGGACCACGTTTGTGAGCGTCACGTTGGCCGCAAGAGCACCAACAACCTCAACTTGACGTGCCAGTGGGGCAACTGCCGCACAACAACCGTCAAGCGTGACCACATCACCTCTCACATCCGTGTTCACGTGCCCCTGAAGCCACACAAGTGCGACTTCTGCGGCAAGGCCTTCAAGCGCCCCCAGGATCTCAAGAAGCACGTCAAGACTCACGCCGATGACTCTGTCCTGCTCCGCTCACCAGAGCCAAACCGAGGCGGCGCCCACGGCGCTCAAGGCTACCCGGGCCAGAACGGTAAACGTAAGTCCTCCTCATCTGACTTGTCCCAAAACACATCTCCTTGGACTCGTCTTCCCTCCGTCCCCTTTCAATATCTAACAGTCGGCTACAGTGGTCGCTGACTTGCAGGCGCTTGCCGCTACAGCGAGTGGATATCAATATCCCGATGGTGCACTTGGACCCAATGGTGGCTACGGCCAACAACACCCCGGCGGTGCTCCAGCTGGCTTCTATGGAGGCCCACCCCAGAACTCTGCTTATGGACCCGTTTACTATGCAGTCAACCAATCTCAGCAGCTCAACAACGACTACGAGATCAGGAAGCGTGCTGCTTATGATGCTCTCAACGAGTTCTTCGGAGATGCTAAGCGTCGTGCAATTGACCCTACCACCTACTACGACGTCGGCCAGCGGCTCATGGGCCTGCAGGGTGTTCAGCTCCCAGTCCTCGGCGGCGGCGGCGGTTACCAGGGCGGCATGGGCGAGTACGGCCACGGAGGCACCATGGTTGCTCAGGGACAGCACCCACCCATGCACCACCCCTACTCTCTGCCACTGCCTAACCTCAGGACCAAGAGCGATCTTCTGAACATTGACCAGTTCCTTGAGCAGTTGCAGAGCACCGTCTATGAGAACCCCAACCACGCTGCCGCAGCTGGTGTTGCTCATCCTGGCCACTACATCCACACTGGTGCCGGTTACCGCTCCAGCAACTCACCACCCGGCCTCTCTTCTAGCCACTCGCAATCCTCCCACACCACTGCTATTGGATCTACTAGCGTCGAGACTCCAGCCTTGACCCCCGCGTCCAGCGTTCTATCCTACGGCTCCCAGCACTCACCTGGCGCCTCGCACTCCAGCGGAGTTTCTCCTACATCAAGGAACTCGATTGGTAGCATGTACCCCACTCTTCCATCTGTCAGCGCCATGTCGGACATGTCCGCTGCAGCTCCATCATCGGGACTTGCCCCGGCTTTCGACACCGACAACCGTCGACGATTCTCTGGCAACCTTCTGCAGAAGGCTGCCCCTGATCGATCCGAGAGCTCTATGGATACTTCAAGCGACGTCGGTTCTCCCAAGGATTCTGAGCATGATAGCCTTCACCACAACGTTAACCAACTGGCTCTCCACTCTCCCAAGGTTGACCCTGCTCTTCGCTCGCCAAGCGTGTCTTCATCGACCACCGAGCAGGGCGACTCATCTCAACAATCTTGGGTTGAGAACATCCGCGTAATTGAGAGGCTTCGTGCTTACCTCAAGGAAAGGCTCGAGGCGCATGACTTCTCCGACGACGACGAGGACGTCAAGCACGACGAGGAGCGCCGCATGAGCGATGATGATGCTCACAATCTTTACCCAGTCTTGCGCGCTGTGCAAGAAGGACGGGAATAGGTCTGACGTAGCTCATAAAGGTTCATGATGCTTTGCGGAGTTTGGGCTGGGAGATTGGCGTCAAGGCGTTCGTGAGGAACCACTACCGGTCGAGGAATAGGCTCAGGGTACTTTGTTAACACGGCCATGTCTTGCTTCTGTTCTTTGTATGGTCACTACTAGGGAAAATGTCTTTTACGACCGATTTGTTGAGTTATACATTAGTTAGTTATGGAGGTCGAATTTCATATGTTTCAATCTGTTAACATTTACTGAATAAGTCTACATTGTTGCTTGGTAGTTGAATGTCTGCCAACCTTTGCGCTGTGCTGTGGTACTTGCTTGGTATGCTTCTTTATCGTTCGCCAAGCCCACGGCCCATGTGCATGTGTAATCGGCCTTAATCCCCCACACTGATACCCGATACCAACCGTCATCGTTCCCCACGTTCCTATCTGTCCAGAACGCCGGGTGCTTATAATTATAGTTTTACACGACCCACTCGGAGCCGCGTGCCATGCATTGCGGCATGTGAGCTTTGGTCTCTTTGCTTTCTTACCCGTTAACTAGCCACCACACGCACGCCTGCATTGTCCAAACAAAACGACAAACCATCTTTGTTTACAACAAAATCCAGTCTCGTACATCAAGACATCATGGCATACGGGCGAGGAGGTGCGGGTAATTATTATGCAGCTAAAGAAGAGAGTAAGAAGGCTGCCGAGGTGGGTGCCTACACGAGCTCTACAATCTAGACATTACGCCCGAGTTGACATTATATCCAGGACATTGAGGCAAACCATTCTGGTTCATCCGTGACTCCAGCCACAGCGCAGCCCTCTAATGCATCGCAAAGTTATGCACACATGGGCCGGGGCGGGGCAGGCAACTGGTATCAGCCTACTGAATTGCAGAAAGACGGTACCTTCACTCAACCTGGCGATTCTACTGCTATACCTACATCTCCTACCCCACAGGTTAGCACGCCATGGCATCCTGAGGGCCAGGAGTTGCCTATTGCGAGGAGCGGAAGAGGTGGAGCAGGTAATTTTGTATGGAAGAGCGAAGAAGTGGGAAAGAAAGAAAGAGAGGTCGAAGACGCTACCAAAGAGGGATTGCGCGAGCAGGCAGAAAGGAGTGTTGAAGCAGAATTGGCTAAGCCACCTGGTGCACTGCTTGGGAAGAAGACCGAGAAGGGCTGGTAATGGGTCCAGGCACCAGAACTTGACGCAGAGCGCATCGCGTAGTGAGACAGCACTTACATGAATAGTTTGTCCAGCTCCCCTTCAATAAGAAAGCATTCAACTCTGAGACGCTCTTTGCGCTTGATCCCAACGACGAAGGCTGCACACATCTGACATCTGCAGTTGCAACTAACAACCTGCGAATAAAAGCCATCACATCCGAAATTCACACCACAGAGTACTGTCCATTTCCCTCACCTCTCGAATGTGACTAAACTGGACCAAGAAAGCCACATCATGACGTCGTGTCCTATTATGGAAAACACGGTCCGTGCACTTTGTTTATCCACGCCCTAGCCGATTTACTCCCACATCCCGTATCCCGTCTCTCCCCACCCACAGACCATCTTTGTTCTCCACCCTCAACTCCCTTGTTCATTCAAGCTTCGCAATTGCTTGAACACTCGGCGCAACATGGCGCGTCGCTCTGCTCGTCTTTTGAAGGTATGCATCTCTATCCTGATGTTGCCCCTAGGCTGTTTGTTTACATCTGCTGACCTGTTCTCCTTCCATAGCGCGAGGCCACGCCTGATGGCTCAACAAAGCCCAACGACAGCCGGCAAAACGCGTCCCCTGCAGACCTAGGACTTCCAGATCTCCCCGAGCTCCCAGAACCATGCACGAAGACCCCGTCGCAGTCAAAGCCCTCTGAGGGCGTCCAGCCTACATCGCAGCCGCCGCAAGTACCAGCTATGGCTACCCCTACGCCCCATAAGAATAGCTCAACCAAGCTGCCCGTTGCAGCTACAGAGATTCACACGCCCAAGGACCGTACCACTATCAAGCCTGCAGGTCAGGAAATGCACCCGGCGCATCATCATGCAAGCACGGCCAAGGTTTTGGATGAGGCGCGTTGGCTAGGGTTCCAGTCGCTGGGCGCGCACACTGCACCACCAAAAGCAGCTGGTCTGGCCGCAGGCCAGGCTACTCCTTCCAAAACTCCTGTACCCACCACTACAGGCTTGACCTCAAACATCGAGTCTTCGCCGGATTTCCGCTTTCGGTTCAAGTCTCCCGTGCTCGAGGGCCCCAAACCAGACGAAGCCGGATTGAGCCCAAGCTCGCGCAACATCTTGAAGAGTGCCGGTATCACAGGTACCCCTGGTGCCGGTAGTCGTGCCTTGTTTGGTATGTGATAATATAGATTTGTGCATACCTTTCATTCTAACCACTTGACAGGTACTAGCGAGTGGTCTTCCAAAGCCGATGTGTCACCCCAACGCAAAAAGGCAGAAGCCAAGGGCAAACTGGCCCGCTTCAGCGATGTGCATATGAAGCAGTTCAAGAATATGGACTCGATCGCCAACCACCCTTCTGCATTCCGTGCCGATCCATCTCGCTTCAAGCCTATTATTGGCCAGCCGCTTAAGAAATCGCCTTCAAAGCCTGACCTTGCGAAGCCTGAGACAAACAGACTCAAGCGCACACAGTCCAAGATTGATATTGCAGAATCGAGCGCAACTCCCAATAGTATTTTGAAACGCACGCAGTCCAAGTCGACCATGACAGGTTCTGGAAGCAACGTTCCGCCAACGCCATTGAAACGCACACTGTCCAAGTCGGATCTTGCCGGACCCAGCGTGCCACGTTCTGAGCCTGCGCGTCGCATGGCGCCCCCAAACCGCGACGGTCGTCCCGCCTCACGAGATGGCGAAAGCAGTCGTAACCCAACATCAAAGCGTGTCAAGCGGACCGAGTCTGACGATGCTGCGACTACCCGTCCCGAATCTCACGAGAAGAACCCTGAAGATTCTACGCCTGCGATTGCAACTCCAGCGCGCAGGATCACGTCTCAAACTGCGCTTCCCCGTCTGGCCGCCCGTCTGATGACGCCCACAAGGTCGTCGGCCGCCCGTTCTCAAAGCGTCAAGACCCTGAAGACCACCTCGATGATTTCGACCTTTGGCAAACCACCTTCTACAGTCAAAATAGCAAAGTCAGCATCTACAGATCAGGCATCATCTCCATCCAGTAAGCTTAGTCAGATACGGGCTGTGAGGGATGGTGCAAGAGAGGGTCTGCGCAAGGCATGTAGCCATGCTGAATATCATCAGAATCTTACTGACATTGTATAGGCAAGTCACAACCTTCAGCTTGTTCGCTCCATCCTTCGTACTCCCAACCGCAAGTACTCGAATGACCCCAGCAAGATCGCAGCAGGCACACACTTGTCTCCCCCTGTGTCTTCGAACTTGGACAATGCCCTAACCGCAGTTCCAGCCACGGCTCCTGTGAAGAAGCACGTCAATTTCTCTAGTAGTACTCTGGAGCGGGCTTCGCACGAAGAATTGGGCAAGTCGCCGTCGCCAATGAAGTTTGGCGCAGGCAGTGAGGTCCCCACCGGTGCCGTGATATATCCCAACTTGAGCTCTGTCATCAACAATCTGGAGCGGTCCCAAGAAACCGAAACCTTGAAAGGCTCGCCATCACGACGTCTCGTATTCGGTGGCGAGGCCCCCAACCACCCACGCTCTTTTTCATTTGAGTCTGGGAAGGCTGTCAACTTTGGTACGTATGATTGATCTGAGTTAATTGTATCACTTTTGCTGATATTCTTCCAGGCCCTGCATCAGCCGGTACGGTCCGCATGGTCCGCAACAGTGACACTCCATCGCGTGCCGAGGGCAGCAAGCGCAAGCTAGAAACTCTGCAAGAGAACTCTGATAAGGAAAACGATGGCCCTGTCGAGGAGGAGGAGACGCGCTCATCCAAGAAAGTCAAGCATACTTCTGGACCGACTCCAAAGACTCCTGCCCGCACCAACAAGCTGCCACGTCAGACCCCAGGAAGCCGATCTACTACTATCAGCAAATCGAGGCTGGATTTCCTAGCCACACCCAAGCGGAGCAAGGTCTAACCATGAACTCTCTTGGACGCCACTTGTTTGCCTTTCCAACTTTGCTGCTTCTTGGCGTTCTGCATGTCGATGCAACCCACCAATACGACTTATGACACTTTCCTAATTTCACGAAATGGGCGTCTTTTTACATGTCACTGGGGCTGGGCGTAATAATCGGTGCTTTTGCGTAGGATATGAGCAGTCCAGATCTGTTCTTCGGTTTATAGCATCTCATGTGTCCGATGGGCATTGCATACAGCGAAATCGGTCTCGGTGTTCAAGCTTAGCTTATGTAACATATACTGAATTGAAAATGCGTGTTCATATCAAATGTATCCAATTGCAATGGCTCTGCTTTCTTTTGTTGACGTCGTTCCACATCACGTGTAGAATTGCTGGTGGTGTTGACTAAGCCGTATGCCAGGTCTCGTGCGCAGCCTAGTCGGACCTTTTCCTAGTGCGACGTCACTTCGCTAATACGTTTGGCCGATCGACGCAGACGAGCGGTTCGACCGCTCATAGAAGCCCCCACTGCACACACAAGGACTTTCCCAACTACTTACTACGTCATTTGAGTACGCGCGGACACATTACGCCTTGCTAACTAGCAGGGCGCCTCACTCGACCACCGTGGCGTCGCTGAACACCCTAGTCGACGAATTGAAGAAGTCCTTCAATTTCTTCAACAGCAGCTCTTTACTAGGCGACAACGCAGCTTCTTCAGACAATACCGAGCATCAGTCTACAGACGCGCTATCAAAGGCTATCCGCTTCCTGCAGAATCGTGGTCTGAGCGATATCACCGAGATCGTCACGAACCCTCGCTTTGACGATCCGACCTACCTTGTCACAGTTGCTATTGCACTGGCCTCCATTATTGTGGGCATGTCTTGGTTCTCACGCGCTGGCGGCAGCTGGGGAGGGCGCTTTTCGCCATTTGGCCGCCCTGGTAACTCGCCCAACGCTGGCGTCGTAAACGACTCCGATTTCTCGTACATCACAAACGAAGACTTGCGTCGTAATGGACAGGCATCAACACCTGAAATTGTAGACTGGGATGACAAGAACCCTGAGCGAGAAACAGATGTGCTCATCTTCAAGCATGGCCGAACCCACTATCCTACACATTTCCCAGCGCACAGCATACGTGATGGAGACCTCAAGATCGGTACGGTACGACAGGCCGCGGCGAAGAAGTTGGGCGTCGATGACTACCGAAAAATACGCATGTTCTATAAGGGCAGGAATTTGAAGTATGATGAGCGGACTGGACGGGAGGAAGGGCTACGTGGCGATGGCAGTGGTAGTGAGATTCTAGTCACAGTAGGCGAGGCACCTATCGGCGGTCATGGGGCTGCCTCAGAAGAGGTACCACCACGCGCCTGGAGCGAGGGCGAAGAGGACGATGACGATGATGACGACTCCGGCGTAAATACATCCGGCAAAAAGAAGTCTCGCAAGCGCGGCGGCAGAAAGAGCAAGAAGAAAGGTGTCTCCTCGGGTAACGCATCCGGAACTTCGACACCTGGCTACACCACCGCCGGAGCTGGCGCGGAATACCTCCCCATCCCTTCCCACATCAACGCCGCACCCCGCCCTACCTCTGCGCCGCCCCAAAACATCTCCAAGCCCGCTCAACCTCAGACCCCTATGGGCAAGCTCGACGCCGTCGCCAGCAAATTTCATACTGAGCTAGTCCCACTGTGCATACAGTTCATGTCGAACCCGCCCGAAGACAAGGCAAAAAAGACGTTTGAATACAAGAAGCTGAGCGAAACCATCCTCACGCAAATCATTTTCAAGCTCGATGGCGTGGATACCGAGGGTGATCCCGATGCGAGGGTTAAGAGGAAGGCGCTTGTCAAGGAGGTGCAGGCTATGATGGGCAAGTTGGATGAGGTAGGGAAGGAGTAATGTAGTTTTTTGTGTGCTAGAGTGGGGGAGTTTTTTTTTAGAGAATGCGATTAGTTTAGATGAATGTAATATGTTCTTTTTTTTCTTTTTAATGGGTATGATGATTGTGGTGTGAGAGAGCTCGAAAGAGAAAAGAGATTCTACACCAGTTTTTGCAAGGTTTTTTGGACGACAAGGTCTTTCTTCCTTGTCTTCTTTTCTTTTCTTTTCTTTTTTTTGTGCTCACCTATTTAAATCGGGTTCCTCGCCTTGTGTAAGAAAAGGTTCAAGTACGCGCGAACTACCCTTTTTTTTTCTTGTCTTTTGCAAATTCCTACTCTTTGCCTTTTTTTTTAATATAAATGTTCAACCGTGACCTGCCGAACAATTATGTCATAAACCATATGACATGGGGTTGTTACTTGGTATCTTGGAGAGTCTGCAACTAAAAAAAAATGATTCGAAGTTTATGCAGTATTTGTGTGTATTCAGGTATGATTGAGAAGATGAGCTAGGGATAGGACGGGAATGCAGCTATTGAGACTGTGTCGTGATAACAATCGAAGCTTCTTTTTTGGTATTATGACAGCGTTTTCTTCTACCTATAAAATCTCGTGTCGTCTTCGGTAGGTGGGTCGGTATGGAAGTTGCTGGACTGGTACGTTAGGTGGGGTGGATTAGCTGAAGAAAGGGAGTCTCATCAATAACCTAAGGTTTGAACAAAGTGCTCTGGGTTCAAGTCTAAAATGACGAAATGTGGTTTGGTATGTAACCTGTTCCCTATATATTGATGTGGGGATGATAGATACGCAGAAATAAGCGCCTGGATTAATTGATTTGTACACTGATATTTGTGATCTGTACATATGGAAATTTAAGACAAGTAAAGTGTATTGTCTATAATACTACTATAAAAGGCATGGTATTATCACGGCGCTGTTTAGGTAAGAATCTTTTTTTACTATAGTGTGCCAATGTCTTTATTTTTCAAATTTTCTTGAATCTAGTACCATATTACGTTTCGTGATTCAAAGCCCAAATAATAAATGTTTTTAGATAGGAACGTTATATCCTTCATTTTTCATCTTCTTGACTTTCAAATTCCCAGTCCATGAATAAAGGACACAACAGCCTTGTTAGCACCAATTGCTGGACGTCTCATTATTTTGATTTATGTCGTCTCCAAATCCATGCTTACTTTAAACGTCGTCGCAGTACGTCCGAAAATGCTTCTGGCTTCACGGAGGGGTATTTGGCGTTGTCTATATTGTCACCAAGGGAAATCTTTCCAGTTAATGTGAAGTATTGACTAGCACTGTATAATAGTCGCTTTATTAACTTGAACTTTAGGTGGGCGGTGGTGTTACAACTTACGAGAGGGTTTGCTCTATGTTACCAGCGCCATCCAACCGCTTCTCAAGGACGGTCAAAGGTCCTTTGGATTTGAGGACTTGCTTGCAGCCGGTCACTAATTCCACGTCATTGGCGATTTCCACTATACTTTTATGATCTCCTCGAACTAATTGCAATTGTAAGTATTATGAGTCAACGCACCAGTGGGGAGGGGTGCTACAGTTGAAGAAGCCAGATGCATTCGGGTCAAGAGCCATAGCAGCAACATATTCTGCTGCTGTCCAATACGAGGTGAGGTCCCATTTCTCATTACCAGTTCCCCAATACCTAAGCTCGTTCGCTTCCGGGTACCAGACTTCGAAAATGTCAAGAAATGTCTCGATGAGAAGACTAATCAGGATATGCACACCTTTGACAGAAGGTTTTGTGCCCAAGTATGCTACAATATCGTTTGTAAAGTTTTTAATCCCCAAGTCGGTCGGATCGAGCTTGCGGTAATCTGCAGTGTAGTCACTGGCGATGTAACGCGGTATACCCTCTTTTTCACAAAGATCAATTAAACTTTTCTGTGTCTCGAGCATGACTTCATTGCTCGAGAAGTAGCAGCATATTACCACACTGCAACCGCGCACCAAGGTGCGCAACGTCTCAGTGTCGTATGGGTCGCTCTGTACCAATGAAATGCGAGAATTGGATTTCAGATCATCCGGGATCTTGTTTATGTTACGTGAAGAGCCGCGAATGTGGACATCAGGTTGTTGGAGAAGTGATTTCGCGATGAGAAGAGCAAGAGTGCTGCTGATGCCAGCGATTGCGATAGTAGTTGGCATTTTCGGGATGTGCAGGTTCAAGACGGGAACTAGACTGACTGAAATTAGATAAAACCTCTAACTAAGGTGCATGCTGTGCCATAATATAAATCTTCAAGCCTACTAGCCGTAACTAGCCCGGGTCTTCTAGTAGCCGAATGCCGTATCGGATTTGATCAGGACATCATTGACTAGCTTCAAAACTCATTCCGCTTACCAATCCACTGCTCATTTGACTCTTCAGTTAGTTACTGCTTCGAAATCAAGTATTGTAGAGGTATATAATGCTTGACACTGGATTGACCAAATTGGTTTACCGTTACCGCTCTATGGACTCGCATCCAATCTGTGGAAAGTGCAGTTCTCTACATATGGAGAAGTCACTGTCCATGTAACGGTACCTCTCGGATATAGATTAGCGTGGAAAGTACAGGGTAGCAGGGGTATTTTTTCCCAACCAAGGGTGATGCAGCATTTCAAGAACAATCGGTTGATATGCCTTCGTAGATTACAATACGCGCTCTATATTCTTCACTACACTATATAAAGACTAGCAAAGGGTATTATCAAGTATCTAAGCATGAAAATTGGCTAAGGAGCACCCTTGGTTGTGAAAATATACCCCTGCTACCGTCTACATAGGCCAGATCTATAGCAGATATAAACAACAAATCTTATATCACAACACAAATAGTCCCGAGATAACGTATGCTGATAACCTGATATTATGTAGAGTATTCCCACTATGATTGGTGACGAGAAAGAAATCTATCATGATAGAAAGCTCGTTCTCTGTTCTTGAACAAAAAGATGACTAGTACTAAAGCTTCCCTAACAGTGCTCCTGGGCGAGATAATGAGGTGAATCCATCGGAATAATAATGTAAAGCTCAAGGATGGATGATAACTAGTTAACCTCTACTGTTGTATCTTTATATGGGGTTTTTTTTTCTGAAGATTTTTCCTTTCCTATACTAGTCACATGTGAATGCTTAGCATTCTATCCCTACTACCATCGGCTCCCCAAAAGGTTAACTGCCTGGCGTTAGCCCTAACCCGATATCGAGAAATAAATAAAAAATTTGGTACTCCCTTCCTGCCCTTCCTGCCCATCATGCCCATATAAAATAGATCACGCAATTAGTCTACCGATACAATCTAAAACCAATGCAGTAAGGTAAACATACTACACCGCTCCCTTTCAAAGCGCGCGCGCATTAGCAGTACTCTAACGAGCTCGCAATCCACGCAAAAGCGGCCTTATTACTAGCTTCTAGGCCCCGAGTAACCAGAATACCTTTCAAAAAGTCACCTAGTGTCGGCGGTGTTTCCCTAGCCAAAAAATTCGTCATAACTCGTGTGTTGCCCCTCATTGAACCCCACTTTGCCAGCATTAAACAGCGCGCCTTGATCCTCATAAAAACGTGCCCTCTACGTTTAAGAAAGAAGAGACATCTGAACTTTTTCTTTCACTGTTTTCAAGGACTATCCAGGAACTTACACATTTGGTTTTTCTCAACCGTAAATATGTCGCAGCAATCTGATATAACGCTTTATACGACGCAGACGCCGAATGGCATCAAGATCTCCATTACTTTGGAGGAGCTGGGGTGAGTGTGTTTTGTGCTTTACGAATACGTTTCAATAGTCTTCGCCTTTTTGTTATTTCGCGTCATCTGAATCGGTTCTGTTCTATTTTCCTTTGTTGTCATATGAGCATTTCTCTCTCTCTCTCTCTCTTTTTGATTGTATACATTCACGAACAGGACAGTTGGCATCGTGTCACTTCATCTCGAGAACAGAAACGAGGTATCAAGAATCTCGTGATGAGTAGTGAGATGTAATTGCGACCTGCTCTGATCCTTACACGATGTCGACATATCGTTTTCAAAATATCCCTTCACCTTTTCACCTTTTCCTACGTTCAGTCTCAACCTCGAGGTGCAGAAAATGGCATCATCATCATCATCACACATATGTTCTATGATCTTCATAGTCTTGAAGATAGAGAGAGCAACCCATATTCAAGGCCACATCACATACCACTCAAGGGGAAAGATCAACATAACTAAACCTCCACCCAGCCTCCCCTACAAAGTCCACAAGATCGAAATATCCAAGAACACTCAAAAGGAAGACTGGGTAAGTTCCCCCACCCCACCCAAAAATAAATAAATATCATTCCAACCAAACAACCATACAACAGTTCCTCGCCATCAACCCCAATGGCCGCATCCCCGCACTAACCGACACCTTCACCGACGGCAAACCCATCAACCTCTTCGAATCCGGTAGCATCATGCAATACCTCATCGAGCGCTACGACACAGAGTACAAGATTAGTTTCCCCAAGGGAACGCGCGAGTGGTACGAAATGAACAATTGGTTGTTTTTCCAAAATGCTGGTGTAGGACCTATGCAGGGTCAGGCTAGTAAGTCTTTTCCTTCTTTCTTTCTTTCTCTCTCTCTCTTTTTTTTGTTGTTGTTATTGTTGAGATGTTTGGGTTTCATGTGATTATCAAGATCTTTGTAAGAGAGGGGGTGTGTGTGCCAACGACCAGGCCTGAAGCAAGATAGTAGTAGGGCTTGGCAAAAGGGGGGGGGGAGAGCGTCGTTTTCTGTTCAATGATCCCTGGAGCAACATGATGTGCGCGGCGGTTGCGCGTCAGGCGGATTGGGATTGATTGATTGAGTGACGGCGGGAGCCAGCCCAGCCCACCCACCCCTTCATCAATCAAATCAATCTTGCCTCGGGATGTGGGGGAGCGGCGCGGGCGGGGAAACTGCCAAACAGAGGCAAAGATCCTCGAGCCGCCTTGTGATCTACATTATTTGCTAAAAGAGTTTTGGAGGGGCTGTCAAGAGGGGCAGAAGAGCAAAAAGGCGCAACAAGAGAAAAAAAAAGAGGACCGGATCAAGGCTGACAGAAATCTCTTTGAACAGATCATTTCACGCGCTATGCTCCCGAGCATATCGAGGTAAGCAACACAGGTGGCTTTTGCTTCATGCCGTACGCATAAAAATAGGAAAAGAGTGCTGACACGATTGTGTGTTTCTCCATGGATTTAGTATGGTGTGAACAGGTACCAAACCGAGACACGCCGTCTCTACTCTGTCCTTGACAAGCATCTCGCTTCTGACAACAGGCCATACCTGTGCGGCACAAAGTGCACCATTGCCGGTGAGTAGCGTGTCAATTTTTCTGTTGCTTACCCAGTCCATGTATTCAAACATGGTCGCACCCTGCATTCTCCCCTCCTTTCTCTTCTGCCAACGCATAGCCGTTTTGCTGCTCCTGTCTCCCCATCATCGATCATTCGATGGTGGTTGGAAGAAAAAAATGAAACCGGTTTGTTGCAAAACCTTATGTATGCGGCGGATGGGGCTCTCCCGCAGCCCACCGAAATGCAATCAGCCGGCAATTCCCTTCCCCGTCCATCCCGGGATTATTTTCACATCCATTACTCGTTCCCAAGGCACACACACACAGTCCCTCTCACCTAATTCCTCATCTCCTGTCATCTAACCAAACTTTAGACATTGCTCACTATGGATGGGGAGCGGCTGCCGGCTGGGCAGGCGTCGACCTGGACAGGTTCCCTGCGGTTCAGGCCTGGCTGGACCGAATGGAAGCACGTGAGGGGGTGGAGAAAGGCCGCCACGTCCCCGATCCTCACACTATGAGGGAGTTGCTCAAGGACAAGGCCAAGATAGCGGAGCAGGCTGCTAAGAGTCGAGCGTGGGTCCAGGCCGGCATGAAGGAAGACGCCGAGCAGCAAAAGTAGGGTAGGTTGCGCGTAGACTTCGTCCGCAGCTGATAGCAGTTGCTCTAAGAACAAGCATTCTTAATTGTATGTATACAAGATGTGGAGATGCTGTTCTTAGTAGCGTCAAGTCTCCGGTTGAGTGCAGCCGACATGATAATACCCCGGATCTGGGGATTTCTACAGCTTGCTAGTGCCCTTCGTATTGAGATGTGTGTGTGTGTGTGTGTGGGTGTTGTGTGACATTCATTCGCAAATACGAATGCGAGCCCTGAAACTCTCCCTTTTTGTCAGTCAGCGCCCAAGAAAGAGACGGAGATCATGAAGATAATGATGAGAAGAATAAAAAAGGACAAGGAGGAAGAAAAAAACCGTCATGTGCCGTGGCATCGTGAGTCACGCAGACCTTCTCTCGGTCAACCAAGTCCCAGGCTTCGGGAAGATTGTCTCGGCTGATCGGGGACCTGGGGAGCTACTACTCGTAGATAGGTATGCTTCTAGAGTCGGTAAAGTCCTGTTTGCAGAATTCTAGATCGGATTCAGAAACAAGGGTATTCCGATGTGGGCAGGGCAGGGCGATCCGATCTAGTCTATGGTGATCGTGAAACTCCTTGCACCCTCTTGGCAGGGTATATACGGACGAACATATTTGATAGATGGATGTTTCATGCTGTCGCTACGCCATGAGAGTGGCTGGCGAGAGACGTGGACTAGTCTGGGCTGGGCATAAGCCGCGAAATTGTGCTAGGGGCGTGACTTGTGTGAATGGAGAAAAGGAAGCGACACCGGTAGTGGTGAACCTCGGAATGTACTTGCCATATTGTAGCGTTGCGTAATTCATTGCATGTCAGGGGTAAGGTTAGTAGGTACCCTTGGTACTGGATGAGCTCGCCACGCTCAGATTATGCAGCAGGGATGGACAGCCAAAGATATCACGCTATGTCGGCACGATGCTAGCTCCCAGCCAGAGCCAGCTGTGCAAACAGCAGCAGTCAAAGTAGCGCCGCGAACCATGGCGTGTACTGCCGCAGACGCACCGATTGTTGACATTCGCGTTACGCCTCATTTGTATGAAACGGGTTGAGGGGTGGCGACAAGCGTTGGGGTGCGTTGGGGGAACAGGGTCGCCAAGATGGACAGACGGATGCTTGTGTGCACCATGCGGGCGGGCTTGCAACATCCCGAAACTTACATTAGACTCTTTGGGCGACGGGGGGTCAGTCGGTCGGAACCGCAGTGGTTAACTTGCCTTGTAACGGGAAAAACAAAGGACAATCGGGGTCTCGTGGGATGGGGCCGGCGAAGAGTCACCAAGGGCATCCAACGAATTTGACAACAGAGAGAGAGGAGAGGAGAAGACGGTGTGTTTTAGTCCAGGGACGCTCAGAGCACCTGCATCATCATCCATATTGGGCCATGCACCTCATCAGCAGGGCAGGCACGCAGGCTAGGGCTGTGTCGAGTCGCAACTGCCAGACCAGACCAGACCAGACCAGAGTGTGAGTGCCAGTGCCAGTGCCTTCTTTGCCCCACCCACTCCCGTTCATCAAACAATCTCATGTCCATGTCTGTCCGTTGTCAAGCTGGCGTCAACACCTGTCTTGTGTCTGTCAGTCAGCATGCACACCCACCCACCCACCATCATCATCACCACCACCACCAGCTGCTACTACTGCAGCTGTCGACAGCTCCTACCCCAGGTCAATACTCGCCCCCGCATTAATAGTCGATGATGCATGATCGCGCGAGCCGCTCATGCGACGCGGCGGTAGCAACAGGTCACGATTCGCTGGTTGGGCTCCCGCCTAACCCTCGACGGCGGGACTGGGGGGAGGATCTTGGTTTCCCAGCCGTGAGGGTGTGGAGCCGTAGCAATTGGACTACGGCTATTTTGCAATGGCACAGCCGCTGCGGTACGCGGCGCCCACCCCACCAATCGTTCCTGTTACTGCATCAGCCTCGATGGCGACGGTTAATATTACCCTACTAGCCAAATCAAAGTCAAATCAATTGAATGATGATGCAAAAGGATTGGCAGACAGGGCACATAGGGCTCTCGCCAGTGCCAGCGTGGTTCTGTAGCACGGGCACCATCCACTGATCCGAAATCCGACGCTGACACTGACGCTTGCCCCTCATCCCAAGATCTTGGGGCACCTTCGTGTTCCCGGGTTTCACTGGTGGGAGAATCTGGGGTGCATGGAAAAAAAGTAACACACACAAAGGGCGGGCAGAACGCGACGCCGTCTCACCAGTCATGTTATGCCGGAGGATTGCATTGTACTGCTACCCTGCTGCCCTGCGGCCATGTACCGAGGTGTGGCTCAAGTCCTTTTGTATCGCTGATGATCAAGTGGCTTATGGTTGGACCCTTAATATACGGGACTTGTATGTGTACCTAGGCACGTTGATGTAGCGCGTGGCAAGGGCCTGTCAAAAATCAAATTGGACACAGCCATCTTCTTCACAAAAGACTGCGAACATGTGCTTTGGCGTCACTGTAGGTAGGGCGCAGTGCATGGCAGCAGCCTTGTGGGGGCGCCTAGGCGATGAGCGGTCAGGTAATCTACAGGGAGCGCGTGGGTCGTCTTCTGGCTTGCAACCAATACAGCAGGTCGATGAAAAAAGCTGTGTGAGCTGTGTGGCCAGATTGCCATGGGTTGATGGCCTCTTTTGCGCTGGCTGCAGTGGCCCAGCGTGCAATCTGAAGTGGAGTGGGCAGCGTTGAGGAGAGTTCAAGTCGTGGTGTGATTTGCTCGAGACGTTGTCGCTTACATGCAGGAGCCCGGCGAGGGTCACACTGTTCAGACCCAAGTGTGGAGGTACGGCCGTTGTGGATCCCGTCCTGGCCGTGTGTGGCCTGGTGCCAAAGCGGGAGGTGGGCGTGTTGGGCAGTTGTCCATTCGGAGTCTTTCAGAAAGAAGCAATTTCAACGTCTATCGGCCAGGCAGGCAGGACTGCGTGCACAAGCTCGTTCAACGGGCCGGCGATTGCACTCTCATCTCCATGCACGAGATTGCATGGACAGAAATTGCGGCGATCACAGCACGGCGGAGCTCGACAATGACATGTCTCTGCTTCGGCGAGCGGTCTCGTCTTGGTACAGAGGTACTCGCAGGCGGGCGCTAGCAGGTGGCTGAAACAGCAGGCTACAGAGAAATGTGGTGGAAATGCAGCAAATGGAGAAATGAGACGACTGCAAGATTAATACGGACGAGTTATGTGAAGGAAGGGGTTGGGTGTGATTTGTATGGGATGCGTGGATGAGAGAGTGTACCTGGGACACAAAGGGCGAGAAAAGCCAGGCTGTCCCCTCCCCCGTGGGAAGTAATAAGCGGACCCGCCGGTGGCATGCTGTCGTGCAGATCCACTGTGGTCCACTTATGTGTACTGGGGGCGTGTGCAGAGTGGACGGCCATCAGCTGGACCGTTCACCTTTGCATCTGGAAGGGGTGGGCAGGGCCGTGGGCAGGTTTGATAATAATACGACCAATGTGTGGTGTTCCACATTTGGACGGAGGAAATGGTGACGTTGGCCGAAGAGGATATGTCGGAGTCGGGGTTGCAGGCATGGTGGGCTCGCTTAGCTTGCCAGAAACGCCGCCCGAGCCCCTCGGCGTGTGCTTGTGCGCGGTGGTGCAGGGCGGGAGCATCAGCGGCGGTGGCACTGGACAATGAGCGCGCAGCACGGCATGACCAGGACCCGACAGCGTGAATAAGGGTACTTGGTACATGGTCGACAGGCTTGACCCAGCGCAACAGGCGGACAGTGTGCAGTGTGCGGTAGTCGAGGTTAGTGAGCACAAGCAGGCCGGAAACCACGTCGCAGGCTAGGCCGAGCCATGTGGATACGGCGAGGACTCAAGCATGCTCGTGAGTTCGAGGCCTTTGCCGGGGGTGGCTTGGCGGGCGGGTGCGCAAAGGCAACGCCGGCCACGAGGAGTTCGCCGTCGGCATTGGGTTTCATGTGGCAGGGCGGCGTGCATGTTTTGACGTTGTGACGTGTGACGGTGGGCGCGGGGGGGCGTGACGGAGCAACAACAGGAGCATGATTATTATTGTTATTATTTAGCAGTAGCAGTAGTGGGTATGAAACGACAGGGCGAGGGCGTTTCAGCAGTCGGGCACAGGAGCAGAAACAAGACGAGAAAGGAAGCAGTGTAGTAGCATGTACATGGGATGGTCGAGCAGCAGCGGGCAGCGGAGCGTGTGCATGTGGTATTGGCCGAGGCGAGGCGTGGCGGTGGGGAGAGAGCGGCATGCCATGTACCTAGGTACTCTAGACTACTTACTTACTCACTCGTACTTACCATATATACAATGGCTCCGACGCAAGAGGCAGAGGGAGAAAGAGAAAAAGAGAGACAGGCAGACTCGGCCCCGCGGGAGCGTTTGTCATGGTCAGGCGCGACAAGCCACAACCTGGAGAAGGCCGCAGGAACAGGCAGCAGGGATGGGCGGCAAAGCTGACGTGCGGTGAGTCGTCGTCGACGTCGAGCGAGGAAGCAGCAACCAGCGAGCAGAATGGACAAAGGGAGGCGCTAGGCGTGAACTGTCTGGCGTCTACTCGAGTACCTAGCGTCAATGTGTGAGAGTGAGTTTGAGTGAGAGTGAGTGCAAGTGCGAGTGTGCCATGGACATGGGCATGGGGCATGAACAGGGACATGGGTGCGGGCAGATGGGTGGGGCAGCCTGGAATAGCAGTACTATGTACATGTCTATGTACACGCCAGCAGTGATACCTACTTACCGTAGGCGCACGCACACACAGAGAGAGAGAGAGGTCCGCAGTAGTCTGCCAGTGTGCGTGCCTGCTAGTCTGCTGTTAGTCGGGTGCGTCGTCGTCGTCGTCGGTGGTGGTGGTGCAGCCCCGCTTTTTGCCCTCGACTGTGAGGGTGAGCAACCACCGGCTAATGTCGTTTTACCCGTTCCAATGGCGCCCTCTTGCGCCGCCAACGGTCCCCCTGCCAGCCGTGTCGTGATGCCTGCCACGAGCTGCCCCAGAGCCTGGTTGCCGTAGCCAATGGGCCGCCCCTCGTACATCCATGCATGGGTGTTGGAATTAAACATTCCGTCCTCTGATATTGCTACACACCAGACTTCGCTTCTCGAAGCCCGCGTGGACGCATGGAATCTTCAAGCCACAGATCGTCACACTGACCCTGCAAAACCGTCGCTGCATCCCTCGTCCTGGCCCGCCTGTCTCCTCGGCACCTGGTTAGCACCACTATACCTTTGTCCCAGGCCCACATATGCTCCCCAAGTATCCCATGACCCGCGCTTGTCCCCAGATTTACCGCTGCCGATTCCTTCCTCCTCGACTGTTCATCCCCGACGTCACTCCCGTTTTGCTTCTCTCCTAACTGTCTCTCGCCTCTTCGTCGAGGCCGCCACCATCACTCTGCCTCAGTACGTCCGCCTCCGTGCCCTTGCCGCCTTGACCTCTTCCAATTGCTCACCATCCCTTCTAGCACCAAACAAAAAAGGCTCTCACTTGGACTCACGTCTCTCAACTTGACCAACCTTCAACAGACATGGAGTCCACAACAGCACCACCACCACAGGACGCGGCAAAGATTGAGCGAAGAGGCTCAGCACCAGTCAAACGCAGAGTAAGCCGCGCATGCGATCATTGCCACCGCATGCGCACACGGTGTAACGGTCAGGCACCATGCTCGCGCTGCATAGAACTTGAATATGTTTGCCAGTACAACCGTGAAAAGAAACGCAGAGGAAAAGTAAGCATAACCACACCCCCACGCTCACCCAACCCCATCCATGCATCCCCAAAACTCACCTTGCCTAGGTCCCGCGACACATCCAGAAGCAAAGAGAAGAAGCTGCTGCCGGTGGCGGCGGCGGTAGCCCACAGACGCCAAATGGAATCAACGGTTACTTTGAGAGGCCCAACGTCATGAACGAAATGGAAGAGGATGTATGGTCGCAATCAGAAGCAACGCCCGTCGTACAGCATTTCCCATCGACCAAGACCGGCTTACCCACAGGTGACTGGCAGGCTTTGAACTCTGGCGCCGCTTTTGACCCTCCTGTCAACCACATGATGATCGACCCTTTGCTCCTTGGATCAGGTGCCGCCTACCCCCCAATGCACGCCGAGATGCCGCGCGAGGAGCTCATGTATGCCATGAATGGTACGTTGAACGACCAAGCCTCGAGTACTGTGCACATGCATGCAAAGTACTCTGCATTGGCTTGGATTTGCTGACAGGTAGCAGGCATCCACCTCATACCCGGCTCCAATGGCACTCCAGTATCCATCCCCACTGAATACGCAAACATGGCCTACCACATGCACTACCAACAAGCCGCACGACAGTCCTCACCTCACAGCTATGGCTCCGCAGACACTGGATCGCCACAGTCAGGCGTTAGCGCAAACTCATCACAGCACAGTGGCCCCATGCTTTCTTGCAGATACCCTGTTTTGAAGCCGCTGCTACCACATCTTGGTAGCATCATGAACATCCCCACCGCCTGCGATCTTCTCGAATTCTACTTTCAGAGCTCTTCGTCCGTCTTCATGGAGCCCGTCTCACCATACATTCTTGGATCCGTCTTTAGGAAACGGAGCTTTTTGCGTCAACATAACCCGAGGCGATGCAGTCCAGCCCTGTTAGCCAGTATGCTCTGGGTTGCAGCTCAAACCAGCGAGGCCAGTTATCTCACCTCATCACCTTCAGCAAGAGCCATCATTAGCCAAAAACTGTGGAAATTGACCGTCGAACTATTGAAACCCCTGGTCCATTCTCCATCCTCGCACGGCTTCACCCCTGGACCTGGCGTTACCTCTGCTGCTCACGACGCTTTTGGCGTGGATCGGGTAATAGGGAGGTACGACGGAAGAGCAGACGGAGCATTGCCACCAACCAGCACGCTAGACGACGTTGCTACATATATCAACCTTGGGGTGGTTACTTCAGCAAGCGAGTACAAGGCGGCTTCTTTGAGGTGGTGGAACGCGGCATGGTCGCTAGCTAGGGAGCTAAAGCTGGGCCGAGAACTGTCTCAAAAGCCGCCCAAAGAACACGAAGGAAACGCGACTGATGGAGAAGTTGATGTTGGCGTAACTGACGGTACCGGTACTCAAGCGCCTGCAGGTACCCCAGCTGCAGCCATCATCGAAGAAATGAAAGAGGAGAGGCGACGGTTGTGGTGGCTGCTCTACATGGTTGATCGACATCTTGGACTCTGCTATAACCGCCCGCTGGCCATGCTGGATAATGAGTGCGAGGATCTATTTCAACCAGTCCCCGACACTCTTTGGCAACAGGGTGAATTCTACACTGGACACGCAGGACCACGGAAGCGGGGACTCAATTTCCAGTGCACATCGTACGTATAAGTCCCTTACCCGAGACATTCCCGAGATCTCATTTCCCACGATTCGTCATTTGAGTAGTACTGACGTGATGCAGACACGATGTTTTTGGCTTCTTCTTGCCGCTGATGACAATCCTTGGCGACATTGTAGATTTGAATGCGCAAAAGAACCACCCAAGGTTCGGTCAGCGGTCATCTTGGGAACTTCATGAGGCTGAAATTACCCGCCAATTGGAGCGGTACGCGTACAGTATTGAGGAGTTCAAAGCGCAATACGGCTGCGGCCCGAATGAGGAAGCACAACCAAACACTACACCGGATCCGGTTCGAGCCGAATGGATTCACCAAACAAAAAAGGTTGCCGCATACGCCACACACATCATGCACGTGCTTCATATTCTGTTGCACGGCAAATGGGATCCAGTAGCGCTTTTGGAAGACGACAACATGTGGGTGTGCTCACCGTCTTTCCTCGCCGCGACTTCAAACGCCATCACAGCGGCCCATGCAGTCGATGTAATTCTGGATGTCGATCCCGACCTATCCTTTATGCCCTACCTGTTCGGCATGGTAAGTGAGACTCCGTGTTAATTTGATGGGATTTGGCAGTTTCAGACATGGCCAGCCCTAATCTTGTTACATTACTTTTGTAGAGAACCTGGCTAACCAATCAACAGTATCTGCTCCAAGGAAGCTTGATTCTGTTGCTCTTGGCCGACAAGCTGTCGACCGAGACCAACGAGAATGTGATCCGTGCCTGCGAAACAATTGTACGGGCGCACGAAGCCGCTGTGGTGACGCTCAACACAGAGTATCAGGTAAGCTGTTTGTGTGATTATTCGAATCTGCAGGGTACTGACTTCGCACAGCGTAACTTCCGGAAAGTTATGATATCCACATTGGCTCAAATCAAGGGCCATGGCCATGCGAGGGAGATGACACCAGCCAAACGGAGAGAGGTGCTCTCGCTATACCGATGGACCAGTTTAGGCAACGGTCTAGCAATTTAGATAGGTTTGGGTTGCATTAAACAAGTGAATTTTCGGCGTCAGGGAGCAAACTGGATGGATTCTGGTTTGGCTAAAACACTACTATTACCCAGGGATTTGTACGATTACGACTATTTGGGAGGAAACTGCGCGGGATTATGATGGCATGGAAAACTAAAAAAAGGCGCGCTTCGCTTCGTTACGACCCGACTTTTACACTCAAAACCTTTTGTTCCGTAATGTTTTTTTATTCTTTCTTCTCTCTCTCCCTTGAAGTGATTTAGGAGCAATGCAATCAAGCAAAACAAACGGGTACCGATGCCTCGTATTTTGACTTTTTTTTTCTCATCTCGATTACCTTTCTTGTACCACCCGTTGCTTGTGTCCACCAATCATAGTAAGCCAATGAGAGGGGAAAGAAGGAAGCGAAAACGCAGTGTTACGGCCGTTTTCCCCTAGATGTGCGCTGGGTGGGTTACATGGGGGTGCGGTGTCATGAATCAGGGTCTGAGACTAGCCAGCGAAGGGAGGACACTCAGAAAGATGCTCCTTTAGCGTCGTCGGTGCAGCTTCTGTATTGGGTCAAGGCGCCGACGTAGTGTCGACCAGAGGAGACAGTGTATTTTTTTAGTTCCCTAATGGACAGTGAGTGTGACATGGAAAGGCACCAATGGACACAATAGCCAGAAAAAGAAAAAAAGAAAGAATGGAAACTAGTGGTGAATTCCGGGGGACCGCTTCGGGGTCTAGTAGTAGCAGGTAAGACTGTTCTTTTTTTTCTCTCTATATCACGCAACTAGTTGTGTGACGCTAGTTGGCTGGGTTCCGGTGTATGTAGTGTGGTTGTATCTTCAAGTCAGCAGGAAAAGGGGATATGCAGGCATGCAGACATTCAGAGGGGAGATTTAACATGAACGTAACACCAGAAACACGAAACAAAACAAAACAAGGATATCTATTTTTCTTTTCTTCCTGAGAACAAGTAAATTATAAACTCTTCTCCACCTCCATAACCTCCTTGATTCCCTCAGCAACAGCATCAACCTTTTCTTGCGACAACCTCTTGAGGGGCTTGCGAGGGTAGCCACCGTAGCCGTAATATGACTGAATGGCCGACTTTGTGCCTGGGATGGCAGATTTGGTCAAGACCCAGTCGCCCTTGCTGAGCACTTTTTGCAGCTCAAAGGCCTCTTCGTACTTGCCTTCAGCCCAGAGATTCCACACCTTGACACACGTCTTGGGGATAACGTTTGCGCCGCCGGCAATGATGCCTGAGCCGCCGCTGGCAGCGGTTTGGGCGGTGAAGTCGGCCATGCCGCCAAAAGCCATGTAGCCGCCGCTGTTGGACTTTGCTGTGCAGGCGTTGGTGGCCAGAGCCACGCGTGTGAGCTTACCTGTGTTGCCGCAGGTGAACTTTGTGCCGACAATGTTGGGGTGCTTGGCGAGCTTGATGAGGAGATCGCTGTCCATGTCGATGCCGGCTACGGCGCCTGGGTAGTTGTAGAGCATAATGGGGATTGGGGAGCCGTCTGCTACTTTGGTAAAGTACTCGTAGATGGCGTCTTCGTCAATGGCGTAGCGGTAGTAGCTGGGGGGCAGAATGAGGGCATATTCGCCGCCAGCGGCCTCGGCCTCCTTGCACAGCTCAATGGTGAGCTGGATGCCATGCTCGGATGCGCCTACAATGACGGGCACGTTTTGGTAGCCAGCCTCGTCAAGAGCCTCACGTGTGGCTCGAGTGACTGCAGTCTTCTCGGCTCGCGATAGGTGCACGGCCTCTCCGTTTGATCCCATGGTGACCAGACCGACAAGGCCGGCCTCGGCAAGTCGTACTGCGTGCTTCTTGATAACTGGAATGTCTAGCTCCTCGGTTTCTGGGTTGAAAAAAGTCATGGTAGGCGAGTAGATGCCTGGTCGGAGAGGCGTGCGTTGCTTGGTGTGGCCATTGGTGCCGTTACCGTTGGATGCCATGATTGCTACAAGGGGGAGGCGCAAATCAAATCAGGATGCACGTAAACGGCAAGGAAGAAAAGAGAGGGATATGTATATATCTGTATATGTATATGTATATACGTATAGATAGCAATGGATGGATAGCAATACAAGATTTTGGATGAAGGAAAAAAACTAGCAGCCACCATGGCCGGGCACGGGTCTGGTCAGCTTTAATACTACAGCGAGATGGAGACAGTCGGTGCATTAGAGGCCAGAAGAGCTAGGTGCGGCAGAGCCTAATCGTGGTACCGTGGTCAATATCTCACTGATTGCGCGTCCTCGATTCGCCTGTGGCAGTGACAGCATCAGACTCCCGGGGGGGCAACGCGGTGGGCCATCTGACGGCTCTCGGGTTACATGAGCGCGAAGGGCGGGAACAGAATGCGGCCATTTGTATAGTAGTGACTAACACGGCGGCTGTCGGATGGAAACATGCTGCAGCGCAAGACAAGGTGGCATGCCAGACGCAGTCTCGCCGTCCCCCGACGTCTGCCCTGTAAATGCTACATTTATGTTCTTCCACCAATGGCGGCCGCCGTGGTCAACGTGGGGGGTTCTGTGCTTGGCCCTGGGGAAACTTTGCAAGGCCCCCCTCCCCACCACCACCCTCGCACCACTACCCGTAACCACGCACCCATTACTACGTACAACATGATTCCCCTCCGCTGACACCCAACCAGCCCCCAATGCTTGTGGGCTGACGCGGATCCTATTTGTCCGACCAGAGTCTATCATACTGCACTGTGCACAAACAGCAAAACAAAAAAACCGCCGTTGCAAGGGCCTCCTCTTTTTTTCAATACATACAGTACAGCGCATTCAGCCCCACGAACAGCACCATGGCTCTAACGTCATCCGGCCGCGGCTGTGGCCACAACATGCGCGCCCCTCGTGCCCCTCGTGCCCCTCATCGCGCTGCTTGGCGATATATCTTCCGCCATCTAGACATGCATTCAAACGCCGATGAGGCCATGTGTCGGGTATTGGTTACAGACTCCTCTTCAAATTAAGCCCTCAGCTGGTCCCCCTTTTTTGAATTCCCTCTCTTGAAATCCCGTGAACGACTGACACTGCTGGAGTTGCTGGAGTTGCTCACAATTGCCTGGTCGGACTATCCATTCCATCACCAGAACAGACATTCATCATGGCGCCGGTAGAAGTTCTCATGGTAAGTTTTGCTAGCAGTTCCTTGTCGGCAACGCGTTTTTATTTTCTCCTCCTCTTTCTCCCTCTTACCCCATCATGGCTTGCTCTCGAGCTCGTGACATGTCATGCAATACTGAAAGCTGCATGCGGCTTTATTTGTCGCCCCCTCAAGCACTTTCGTATGAGCGCAATCAAGTTAGCGAAACTATACACTAATGCATCGTCTAGGTCGGTACTGGAGAGTACACGACCGGATTCGTCGGAGGCGGTGCCTCAAAGTCTGACAAAAAGGTTGGTGTCGTAGGTTTGACACTGTTTGACCTCCGAAGACGGGGCAAGGTGGGCAAACTGTCCATGGTCGGCACATCCGGCGGCAAATTCCCTGCAATCCGTGAGTAACAATGCTGCCCCGGACTTGCATATGCCCCCAATATGCAAGGCGCTGATTTGACGTCAGGTGAGCATCTGCAAAAGAACATTTCCGAGGCATACAACAATTTGGACGTGTCTTTTGAGGAGTTTCCAAAAGAGGGCAAGACGGACCCAAATGCCTACAAGGCGGCGATTGATGCGCTTCCAAAAGGCAGTGCGAGTGAGTTACGAGTTGATAGTAGAATTACCCCTGCAATAACGCTGACGTCGGTTAGTTACAATCTTTACGCCCGACACCACTCACTACCCCATTGCCCTTTACGCCATTGAGCGTGGAATTCACGTTCTCATCACAAAGCCCGCAGTCAAATTGCTAGAACACCACCAAAAACTCCTCGAGGAAGCAAAGAAGCACAATGTATTTGTCTATATTGAGCATCACAAGCGATACGACCCTGCGTACGCTGATGCGCGCTTCAGGGCGCAGAAGTTGGGCGATTTCAACTATTTTTACTCGTACATGAGCCAGCCAAAGTATGTTTCTTTTCCGCCTTGGTTTCTTAATTTGCCGCAGAATGTAAGCAGTATCTAATTAGACCTCCAGGAGCCAGCTAGAGACTTTCAAGGCATGGGCCGGTGTGGATTCCGACATTTCCTACTACCTGAACTCTCACCACATCGATATCAACGAGTCCATGGTTCCTGGTTGGAAGCCAGTACGTGTCATGGCGAGTGCAGCAAAGGGAATCGCTACCGGGCTGGGCTGCGATCCCGCTACCGAGGATACCATTACATTGCTCACTAACTGGGTGAAGAAGGATGACCCCAGCAAAGTTGGAACTGGTGTCTACACAGCTGGCTGGGCAGCACCACAAAAGGCAGGTGTGCACTCGAATCAGTATTTCCACTACATGGCATCCACCGGAGAAATTCGTGTCAACCAGGCCAAGCGCGGTTACGACGTCACTGATGACGAGACCGGCTTGCTGTGGTACAACCCGTAAGTTTGAGTGGACACGGAGAAACCCCCGATTCGCGTACTGACCAGCTACAGATTCTACATGAAGTACGCCCCTGATGAAGAGGGCAACTTTGCAGGCCAAATTGGCTACGGATACATTTCATTTGAAAAGTTCATTGATGCTGTCAACAAGCTCAACGCGGGTGAAATCACTCTCGAGGAATTGGATGCGCGGCCACTACCAACTTTGAAGAACACCATCGCGACAACAGCCATTCTGGAGGCCGGCCGAAGATCTCTGGACGAAAACCGTCCTATCGATATCATTGAAGAAAATGGCGTCTGGTCGCTAAAGTAGATCACGCTGGTATTTAGTAAAATCCGTACTATACTGTTCATTTGAGCAGAGCTCCCACCACCGCCCGAGTGGCCTCCTTGCTCCTACTCACCCCTGCTTGACTCCCAGCCATGAAACACGCAATTACTGTTTACATGTAACCCCCAGATCGGCGGCATGGTGTAGTGTATCATGGCATATTTCCCGGTCGCACTGACCCACGCGTGAATGGACTCCACTTCGACGACCAGGTTTGAGCGATCGCCGGATCTGTCAGATCCATGCTAGGGCAAGCCCTTTTAGTGTCTCCCCACAACGTGGCGCCCTGCAGAACCCCCAGGAAGGGGCATGCGAAGATCGAAGCAAGAAAAATCCCCCCCGTTCGGGCTGTCTTTAGCCTGTTCCCGCGACCGGACTCGGGTGAATCCACTCCGACAGAACGGATAGGCTAATATACTTACTACTAGCACATCTCAGCTCCGACCGGTTTCTAGTCTCTAGTCCTGTGATCGTCTTGCATAGACCAACTGCTGTCACCCCTTCCCTAGCCCAGCCCTTGGCGAGGCAATGTCACTACCCTTGGGCTTGTCTTGTCTCAACTCCATGGACCCCCCCCCTTTCCCCCTTCCCGTGTGAATGCTTCTTTTTTTTCGTTCGCTAAGACCCTGAGGCGATCTTCCGACTTGACGGGAGAGGCGTAACGTCAGTGCATATGGAGAGTAGGATCCACTTTGTGCATCACACATGGTCGCCCTGGGCGTGGCCACTGTGCTGGGTGATTCCGTCGGCGTGGTTGAGGCAGTGTACTCACATACCACTCGTTCTTCCTTGCTGAGCGATGGGATCATGCGAGTCAGAGCTGCCCACGCGACAGTTGACAACCCCATTGCCCGTCCCTTTCCCACTGCTGATTGGAAGAGAGAGAGAGAGAGCTTGGAGCAAAGCTTGATTCGACTGCGTGATCTTTGACGTCGGCTTGCGTACGTAGTTACAAAAAATTCCTCCCTCCCTTCACCATTCCCTTGGCTTTCCCCCCCAATAACCAAAATCTCACACTCTATAAGTAATCACTCCTGCTATGAAAGCAAAACTACACACACACACTCCGGAGCCCAACCCCCCCACTCACTTTACGGAGGAAAAAACAGTACCCCCACGAGACAATCGCACCACGAGACACACACGCCATTTCTGAAACCCACACCCCCATTTAATATACTCTCTCCCCTCCCCTCCACCCTCAGATTTAGCCGCGCGGAAGGGGGGGTGGGGGGCGCAAGTAGACAAATACCGAAGATATTCGGGAGGTGCTGGGGGTGTTTTTTTTTTTCGCTTTTAAACCTCGTACATATTATCATACGAGAGTGCACCCGAATTTTTCTGCACGTGCCTCTCTCTCTCTTTCTTTTTTTGGTACCTACCTCCCAGAAAGCAGGGAGTGACATTAGGGAATAAAAGAGTGCAAATTCACAGTTGTCTGAGAATTGGCCGCTTAACTTCCCTTGTTCGTTTGAAGCAAATGATAAGTTGCGAATTTATGCGATTTGGGATTGGTAATATAACCGGGGGCTGGAGTTAGGGCAATTCAAGCGTTCGATTCATCCGTTGGGGCGTTTGTGTATGTAGAGGGGGGGGGCTTTAGCTAGTTGGGATAAAGTTATTAGTGTAAGTACCGTAAAGCCTAGCTAGTTCTGACGGGGCGGGGGTGGCCAGTGTCACGCTTTTTTGTGTAATATTATTGCTGTTATGAACTTGCCGGTAAAGGAACGCAATAGATTTCTAAGTGTTTGACTTGTCTTTTTATTTCTTATTTCTTATTTTGTTTTTTTGGGGACAGCGAACGGTTATGATGAGGGAATACTTGGGAGGAAGAAGGGGAGATTTAAGTGCTAACAACCCACCGGTAGATGTGGTTGAGGATGAGCGTTATGTAGACTGTGCGGTGTGGGGGTCCGGGTCGATCGTTATTTTACAACGGCTTTTTTTGGTAGAGGGCTAGACTACTCCTTGGTCCCTTTTTTATATTTTTCGGGTGTTCTAGAGGTATTGTTTTTCCATGTCGACGCCTTGGCACATTCCTGCTGCGAGTTTCATTATCGGGTATGTCGATGACTTCATTCCACTCGTACAAGTTCAAGCATCTCAAATGAACGATGGTTATATTTTTGGATTAGGATATATGCTTTGCTAGTATCCTGATCTTGGACTTTTGTGTCTAGGAGGCGAACCACTAGTTCCCAATACATGGATATCTAGTATCTTATCCATTTCTGAGATACCCAAACAGTATATGATAATCGGTAGATTCCGATCCAGAGAGATATTACTCAATGCTAAGAATTAATGACCACAGTCGTTTCTTTCTTCCCACGCCGTGTTGGGAGGCAACCAATCGATGATTCGAGCTATTAGCACTGCATCTATCTGATATCAAAATACTATAACGTATGCTACCAGAAATGCTTCTCAAAACGTCACGCAAATCAATGTTAATAGTCGATCTTGGCTATTGTAGAAGCTTTCTTCTTTTCTTAACTCGTTTCCTCCCTGTCACTTCACACTTCTCACTCCACCCCTCTTTTCTCGAAATTCCAATGAGGAAAAAACATCCAGTATACAATGCACATGAACAAGAAAACTCAATAGAAAAAAAAACACGGCTATGACTAAGTCCGCCACAAGTCTGTTCAGCAATCTCCATACTATCCATTCTACCTAGCCACACGAGAATTTCAAGGAGCAACATGCTATGTAGATGTCGAAACGCAAAGCGAAATATAAGATTTTTTGTACTCCTCTACTCGTAAAAAAGGATACACTAACGCGATGTAAAATCTCAACCTCCATCCTCACGATCTTCAATTCGACTACAACTTTGTGTCAAAGGCCAGAGCCCATGTTTATTCATATTCCCGCCGCATTCTCTTGATAATACCTCAACGTTTGTGTGATTAAAACGAGGGTTTGTATTGGCTATTATTTATGCCACTTTAAGTGGGCCAGATGCAGTAGGTAGGTTCTTGAAATACATTCATAGGGCAACCGAAGGGGTATATGAAAAACCGTCCATGTGTTTCTGTGAAAAATACGCTGTGCGATGTATTTCTTTGAAGTTGACCGAAAAAATTACAGTACAATAGTAAAACATCAGGTTCTATACATTTCCACATTGCGACGTGGGCAATCATAAAAAGCAATAGTGCATAGATCATTCTGATAACATCGGTCCAAGTTACCAGAGAGCTAAGAAGACTCGAGTGCATGCCTCCAGGTCAGATTGATATTCAACAGACTTGTTAGCTTCAAACCCTATGAATGTCGAAATATAACACAACGCATCTACATAGGATTAGAGTAACCAAGATCACGTGACTTCCAGACGCAGCCTCATCAACCAAAAGCGGACAAGCACATGCACCACTAGCGCTGCACGTGAGACCCGCCAAGGCGATCGGCCTGGAACTTTTTTGATTTTCTACAAGCTCCAACATCTTGAACTATCCACCATCTTCACCGACAAATATCTCCAGGGCGAGCGAGCAGTGTAAGTCGCCTACTCACTGCGCAAGTCGCATAGGCTAATCGAGCGTAGGAATCCCCCTTCGGACGAGCTTCAGCAGTGAACCCTTCTCTCAACCCTCTACTATCTATCGCAACCTTCGAAATGGCCGAGGACAACAGCGCCGCGTGGCCCCAGGCTGACCAGGCCTTGTCGCAAGAGATTCTCGACCTTGTTCAGCAGGCTACCCACTACAGGCAGCTGAAGAAGGGTGCCAACGAAGCTACCAAGTATGCATACCCGATGCGACTGTCGAAGAATCAAGCGCAATGACTAACAATCAGCGTTTTAGGACCCTCAACCGTGGTATCAGTGAGCTGATCATCCTCGCCGCCGACACCTCCCCTCTTGCCATCCTTCTGCACTTGCCTCTGCTGTGCGAGGACAAGAACGTGCCATACGTTTACGTCCCTTCCAAGATGGCTCTCGGCCGTGCCTGTGGCGTTGCCAGGCCCGTTATCGCCGCCAGCATCACGACAAACGAAGCCTCTGTAAGTTGACAAAACTGACAATTGCAAGGAAATCACATGTACTAACAAGATACAGGACTTGATGGGCCAGATCCGCACCCTTAAGGACAAGGTCGAGCGCCTTCAGATCTAAGCGCGGCGAGTACTATCAAACCAGCTTCCCAAATACTTTTTTGGGATGTGCGATGAGAGTGGGAGTCTACAAAACTGGAAGGTCTATGTAATGGGAAAGACACTGGAGTGCCTGGATGAAATATTGCTGGGTATATCTGTACATAGACCGAGAATGAAATGCTGAGCGAAAGTCAGCATGGACTCTACCAAAATCAACAAGTTTACGGACTAATTTTTCTCATGATTGAACACACTGTATAACACTTATTTACCGCCCACTATATTTGCTCGAGCTGTGTCTAACATTTACAGTGTGATATGAATTCACATTCTAAGATCCTTGCAATAACTAACCACTGGGTATCATTTATGCATTCATCATGATAAGCTCCTTCATCGACCAGCCACCCTTCATTCACGTTATTGCATCTCAATCTCCACCTCCTTAGCCTCTGGATTGTGACTTGGCTTGCGGCTCCGACTCCGATTCTCGGCTTGCTTTTCGATAATGTTGGCCCCCAGACCTAGGCCAAGACTTGGGTCTTCAGCTGGCTTTTGTTCTGCAAGGTTCTCTGCTATTTCTCCTGTACCATTCTTTGTACTCTCCTCTGTGGGTTGCTCAGAAAGTCCAACGTCAGACTCCTTTGTAACTTCTTCCGCCTTCTCTACTGCTCCCAGGTCTACACTCAACTTTGAACTTGGCTTGACTGCTTCTTGTGCAAGCTCTTCGCTCGATCTTTCTTCAGACGGACTTGCTCCCTTACTGGCATTTGAATTTCCAGTGATGCCCAACCTCTCGAAGCTCGCTATTACTCCTTGTCTCAGGTCCTGTCCGAGTGCAGCGGCAGCATCAAGCGGTTTAGGTGTGCTAGAAGTCCTGGGAGAGCGGTCACCGACAGCATTTGTACGTGGAGGATGGACCGCCGCGCCAGCACCCGTCGCTGATTCCACCGTCTCAGTACCAGTGACAATAGGTTCATGGATAATTGGTGTGCTAGTGCCGCTTCTGTCGTGACTTGCATTGCTCGTTTGTGGCGTTAGGCTGGGAGGTGCCTGGGGACCAAAGACGTTCATCTCCTCATCAGTGCGGCCAAAACACTCAGCCCACCACCTTGCTTCACCTTTTCGGGGAAAGATCATTCTTTCCTTACCACGAACTGCGTCGTCTATTTCCGGATCATACTTGGGATTCATGAACTCTTGTTTCCGACACAGGAAATAATCCCATACGCTTCTTGTTCGCTCTTTGGCCCTCGTCTCGACACGCTCTTTCTCGTTATCGAAAAGAAAGGTGCCGTACTGGCATGAATACAAATGATACAGCAAGCGTCTCAGGAAGCGCTCATTGAACTCGAATCGTGTGGGGTGCTGATAGTGTAGTTGGTAAACGCAGTCGAGGAATTGGTGGAAGACAGGCGATAGCTCGTTGACCTTGGTGACTCGATGCTCTTCTGCCGCGCCCGTCGGTACAGTTTTTAACGGAGGGGCATCGGGGATGTCTGGAACAGTGTCCGGAAGGTTAGTTTCCGGGAGTTGATTGAGCGATTCGTTGGACTCATTATGGCGGTTGAAGAGACCTCGCGCACCCCGAAGGGCATTCTCAAACGCATTAGCAGCCCCTGGACCATCGTACTTTCGTTCGATTTTCTCGTTTTCGATGGTGAACCATTTCTCATGGCTCAAAAATCCCGACCGATGCCGAAACATGTGTCCAAAAGATAACCAGTCCTTTTCCACGAGAACGATGAAACCTTCAAGTGTCCTGTAGTATGGATCTAGCAGTATCTGACTGAGTGCACTCAGCTGGCTTGTACGATCCCATCCGTCTGAGCAGTGAATCAGGACGTGTGAATGCATGATTCCTACTGTACGAGCAATTAATGCGGTACCATCCAAGATGTTGGCTATGTGCTTGATCCAGTTACTCTTGGCTAGCAGCTGCCTGTTTGGGGGAAACGGGACTAGATCCGATTCCTTCAGAGCTTCCACCACCATATCCAAAGACTTGCGCATAACGTGGATATTGTCAATTCCAAGATAGGCCTTCTCCGCACCAGGGTAGTGGTCCATCTTCTCTGAGCCTAGTCCAACAGCCTGCATCGCGTATGCATTCACTGTCGGTCTGGCATCGACAATCAGGTTTCGCTGTTGGGCTCCATATACTCTGGGTAGATCGGCATCGGATTCTGACGAAGCGGTCAAATCGTCGACAGTGGGTTTCCCTGTGTTTTCTGACCCATCTCCTGCACCAACAAAGGAACTACTAGCACTAGATTCACTTAGGTTTACAACACTTGTATCTGGAGTGAATTCCACCGAACCAGAAGGGGTAGTTGTCGGCTTCCATCCCCGATTGGTTGCCCAGATAGCCGCCACAAGTCGCTCGTCTTGGGCATTTCGGTTTCCGCGGAGCCCAGGTGTGGGTTGTGAACTACGCGTTATGGAGCAGTTGTTAATAGGGTGACGATAGACGAGGGCAGGAATGCGTTGCCGTGAGCGGTACTCGCCAGCGTATCGGAGAACACTATCAGACACAGCGGTAGGAACAACGATCAGGGCGGGATATGTCGCGGAATACTGTGCCATTCGTCAAGAAATTTCCCAGCCACGGTTGTCGCATGACAAGTACCTTGTATTCAATATTGACTTCTGATATGCGCCAGCCCTTCTCCATATCTTTTGAGCTAATCCCCAGACGCCTCCACTCGCGGCGTGCATCATAAATGCTCCAGCCGTCCTGTTTGTCTTCTGGAGGCTTCGGCTGGTAGCTGAAAGCCAAGAGCTTATCCAGCCTTCCGATCTTGCACGACAAGGCACGTATGCTCTCGTATACATCGCGTGCCTTCTTTTCGTCGGGGAAGAAGAAGGCAAAGAATGTGAAGTCACGGCATCGGATGCGGATCGAGGACTCCTGGCGAAGGACTGGGGGACACGGCTTGAGGACGCAGTAGTTTATCATTGGATACGTTATCCAGACTTCTTTTTGCCGCGGAGGCTTCGAGTTTGGAGGGGCATCTGCGGGAGGGCTAGGAAGGTAGCTGAAGACAAGGTGATGGGGCATGAGATGTAGCGTGCCATCAAAGCGTGTACCTCTGCGGAGAAGGTATACACCTTCCACCTGCAGTACTGATTAGGTTGTGCAAGTCTAGACAGACTGAGGCACATACCTTGCTGATGCGTATCCGCTCCATGGCCACGATGCTGCGCGCGCGGCGGCCGGCGGGAGACGTGACTCGGGTGTTTGACCAAGATGGTGTTGGTGAGGTGAGTTGCGGGGGGTGCGATCGCTACCAAAATGAGGGGTCATGTAACGCAGGCATCGAGGAGGGAACACAGGCGCAAACAGAAGTGTCAAACCGCCAGGGCTGCAATGACAGCTGAGAGTGCATGGCCGACATGAGCCTGTCGCCATGTGCCCGTCCCACTGCCCACTACTAGTATCTTCTTGGCTTTCAACGTCATCAGACTACTGCACAGATGCTCACACGAACACGCTTGTTTTCCGCTTGTAGCCTAATGACACGCACATGAGCTTAATTACACCGAACCTAATACACATGCGTAGAAATCACGTTGGCTCCATCATACATTAAACAAAACTCGTAGTTGCTGCTATACTAAGATAGACCCATGGTCGCTTCCTGATCAGGCAGAGCACAAATGAGACTACGTTGTATAACCTACGTAGAAATGTCCCGGCACACACGGCTTCGCCACTGAGCTTACCTATGTCACTATATGAGGTCATATGTTAGCCACAGACTGTATTATATATATTAAACCCCAAAAAGACCGCACATCAGACTGCCTACGAAGCAACATTGCAATGACCATCAGAATACTAAAACCTGTGAGTACAGATACAAAAACCGGCTAGATGCCGATCCAAAACCTATGCTACGGCTGTTGCTACGCTCACTCGTCTAAGCCGGAGGTGGCGGTGGGGGCGGGACATCGCTAGGCGGAGGAGGAGGAGGGACATCACCCGGAGGAGGCGGAGGGGGCGCGGAGCCAGATGGTGGCGGAGGCGGGGGAGGGCTTCCAGCAGACCCGTAGCTTTGGAAGAGAGGGCCAAGACCAGGGGGAGGGCCAGAGGGAGGTGGGGCAGCACCGTAGCCTGGAGCACCGGCGTAGGCACCAGGAGCACCCATTCCAGCACTCTGGTCATAGCCATAACCACCATAACCATAGCCAGCACCACCAGCACCGGCAGCTGAGGCACCAGCGGCCCAGGGAGCTGCGCCGCCACTGGCACCATAGCCCTGATCATATGACTGACCACCACGACCACCTCCACCAGCCCAAGGCGGTGGGGCAGAAGAGTGACCATCGCCACGGCCACGATCATCGTCGTTGCGCGCCCAAGGTGCAGAGCCGCCAGTAGGACCGCGCTCCCAAGGCTTGAGAGGGCGTTCTCCTCCATAATTGTCACCACCACTGGCACCATTGTTGTTGTTGTACTCGATTGCGCCACGAGGTTGTCCACCACCACCACCCATTTCGGCCATGAAAGCATCGAGCTCGTTCTCGGGAGCACCGCCAATTCTTGCAGGCTGACCACGGTCCCCGAAGCGGTTGTCGTTGCGCCAAGGCTGTCCAACCTTGCGCTCGGGACAATCGCGAGCCATGTGACCAGCTTGACCACAGACGCGGCAGATGATGCTGGCAGTGAAGTTCTGCTTCTGTGGACAGTCGTACTTGCGATGACCAATCTCTCCGCAGTTTTGACAGGCTTGGTTCTCGTCGTCACGAAGGGTACCGTTGAGGGCGGCAAGTTCGCGGAGTTGGTTGCGCTTGAGTTCGTTCTGGCCTTCAGGGATGGAAGCAGCCTGGATGTATTAGTATTATTGTAGGGTATAGGATTCAGGAAAACTTACAGTCTCGATGACATTGTGGATGAGCTTCTTCGCCTTGTTAACCTTCTCCTCGGTGTCGGCCATGATCAAGCAGTGCAGATCCTCTTCCTGGTTGCTGGTGTGAGCTGCATCGGAGCGTCCTTTACCCTCCTTCACGGAGCCCTTGCCACGGATTGCAATCTTTGCCTGGGATTCTGTCTCCATCTTTTTGAGCGTGTTTCCACGAGGGCCAATGAGTAGACCAACTGTTAGTGCAAAAAGCTGCGGTTAGTTTATGATCAAAAAAATAATGTATGAGCAAAAGGGTTAGGGTTAGTGACATAGCTATACTGCAGGTGCCACTAGATGTGCATAAACATCCAGCAGTCTGAGCAGGCTGGTCAAGACAAAGGCTGGGGAAGAGCAAGATGAGAAAAGGGGAGTTAGAGGGGTTAGTTTCGTACTGAAGTTAATCTCCGGGTAATCATTGACCGGAACATAGACTTTCTCCTGTGTCTTAGTAGGGCGCCTGTAATCGGCAGGTGGATGGTAGTTAGGAAGTGTCTTCATCGCCTTCTCGACGAGCTTGTGGCGCTCATCTTCAAGGCGCTTGCGGTAGCGAAACTCGCGGGTGTTGACACGGCGACCGAAGTTGTCGTACTGCGGTGGGGGCGAGGGAGATCTGAGCCAGTCAGCCAAGGAGCGCATGGAGGGAAGAAAACAATCGGACACGTACCTGTCACCATCGGCTGGAACAACATCATTGATCTTCAGCTTCTGGGTGATTTCCTCGATTCGCAGATGCAAAGTATACGCGTCAAGCTGCTCAGTAGTCATGGCGGAATAGATGGCTGTAGGCAGCCCCATCAGGCCGGCAGCCTTGTTCTCGCTCGCGTCGCCCCATCGGTTTCGCTTCTTGCGCTGTCGCGGAGCATCGGAACCTAGAATGAGCATGTTAGAGGGCATCGTAGGTACGTGTGGGAATTGACTTACTGCGTTCTGGGCTGCGACCGCGCTTCAGCTCGGACAGGCCCTCTGCGGGTGCTGAGGGATTGTAACCGCCATCATCGTCGCCACCGCCGAACCGACGGCGAGTTCCTAGAGGGATGTTGTTAGAACCGGTAATTCCTTGGTTGCGCCACGACATGTTTGCGGGTGCTGCAAGAGATTCTTGGTGAGGTGTTAAAGAGTCGAGGCAGCCTTTGCGATGGGGCGAATGCATTGGCGAGTCTCACGTGTGGCGCTAGTGCCAGGATGAGCATAGCGTCAAGCGGGTGTCCCAGATGTACAGCTCTTCGCCAACCGTCGTCACCACTCCTCGACATCACATACGCCCCCGTCGCCACATCCACTGCACGCGTTCATCTCAAGAAAGATCTCCAAACCATTCCAGACGACTCGTCGATTACATAAATCACCGCAACTATGTCGACCGAACTCTGGTGAGTCCTTGCGGAGCTCCCTTGTCTATGATGCAGGCAGCTTCTAGCTTGCCTCTTAGGCATAAGCTGGACCTGCTATTATCATCAGCGTAGCGGAGAAGCTTCTGTTATGATGAATATGAAGAACTTAAGCTAACAAAGCTTCTATAGCCCTGCCTATGCTGTAAGTACTCGAGTACCAACCTCCGCTCCGCCTCCCGACGGACGCGACCAGAACCGCGACGACACTGCTTCCATCGCCGCAAAGCGATGCGACAACGTTGCTTCCA
The DNA here is from genome assembly GCF_000527765.1 of Bipolaris victoriae FI3. Taxonomy (NCBI): domain Eukaryota; kingdom Fungi; phylum Ascomycota; class Dothideomycetes; order Pleosporales; family Pleosporaceae; genus Bipolaris; species Bipolaris victoriae. The sequence continues at coordinate 76,746 of NW_014575329.1, forward strand.
TCGTCGTAAAACGATGCGACGACTATCGTGCGATATTGCAGGACTTGGGCTAATGATCAATAGCCCTTCTTCGGCGCGATGGGCTGCACGTCAGCTATCGTCTTCGCCTGCTTCGGCGCCGCCTACGGAACTGCCAAAGCCGGTGTTGGTGTTTCCGCCATGGGTGTCCTCCGCCCTGACCTGATCGTCAAGAGTACGTTACGCGCTATGCGAACCTGATCGCGAACTTTCATATTGCATGAATGCAGCTAACAGGTATTTTAGATATTATTCCCGTCGTCATGGCTGGTATCATTGGTATCTACGGTCTCGTCGTGTCCGTGCTTATCTCCAACGGCTTGAGCCAGCACTCTTCGCTGTTCACCAACTTCATTCAACTCGGCGCTGGTCTTTCCGTCGGTCTGTCGGGTATGGCGGCTGGTTTCGCCATCGGTATTGTCGGTGACGCTGGTGTACGAGGAACTGCCCAGCAGCCCAGGTTGTTCGTCGGAATGATCCTGATTCTTATTTTCGCTGAAGTCTTGGGTACGTTACGTTCCATCAGATTCTGTATGAAGTCCGTTACTAATGCGCGCTTAGGTCTTTACGGACTCATCGTTGCCCTGCTCATGAACTCCAAGGCTGGTGGTGCCGATGAGTGCTAGACGATCACATAGCCTACGATTGCAGACGCGATACGACAACATTTATCTGCAAGAGACAAGTATTGGCATTGATTCATCGAGTGCGACGATATGTTCTGTGTGCATAGCGCGCACAACTGACATGTGCGGCATGTTGTAAGTGTGCTATATGTATCTCTTTGGAAGAACGGACAAAGACTGCTTCTACGACAAGGGAGCGAGAGGGGGGTAAATAATGGCACGGGCTGGCGTGCATTTGGCAATCCATTTGACGGCGTGTATTCTAGGGTCTCATCAATTTCATTCTGCGCTTGTAAACAAAATGTATCTGTCTTGTTGCTGTCCTGGTTTTGTAACGTGAGTTGCAACATGTGTACTTGAAGAGTCCCAACATGAATGTTGATCACAATGATGCAAATGTAATCAAGGCAACCTAGAATTAAGGTATATTGCGTAGACTGCAATTCCTTGTTTTACTTGGAGATGTTTGTACACTGACATGATCCGTTGGATAGTATATCGCTAGATATGAGACGAGAGGACAAACCAGTAAGAGTGAAGATGCGTAATGATGTATTGTGCGTGTGTGCATCGTAGAAACATTTACATACCTATATCGTCTAGCGCTTCCGACCTTGTACACAACCTGAGCAAGCTTCCTCGTCCTGCTTGATAAAAACGCCGCCGTGATAAACCCAACCAACCAACAACACCACTAATGCAAACAAGCGTGTACTTTGCCGTTTCAGTCGTCATTGCCAGCTCTCTTTGACTTGGCCGCTTGCATCTTTCCAAGTATAGTCTTGCTCTTTGCCTTGCCCTCGACATGCTCGGCGCTACTAAGACTGCTGTAGAATGACCGCACCTTTTCGTGAGCAATCACCTTTCTCGGGTCGAAGCGAAGGATCTGTAGACCGGCCATACTTGTTGCACGAGAAAGCGCGACATAGGCCTGGCCCTTTTCGAAGACGCGGCCAAGATCAACACGGACGCGCTCGAGGGTTTGGCCTTGGGCTTTGTGGATGGATAGAGCCCACGCGAGGATGAGTGGGATTTGCGATCGTGATGCTTGGACTTCGCCGTTGGGCAATTCGATCTTCCAATCTTCGCGCTTGCATAACAAATCGCGCGTTGTGCCATCTGCAATGGCAAACCGTACAACGGGGTACACTTGGTTGGTGTTGAGCCCAAGTGAGCTTTTGGCCATCTCCGTCTTCAAGGCAGCGTCTGAAGGCCCATTTTCAAGAAAACCTTCCTCATCTTCTTTATAGACGTTGAACATTTGCTCTGTCATGAATCCTGTTATCTTGCCTAGTGATCCGTTGACTAGCGTTTCGTCCATGTTTTTAACCAACATAACTTGTGCGCCCTTCTTCAGATGTATTTGCTCTGGAACCATGCAGCTCTGGAGAAGCCTATCTCTTTGTTCCTTGTTGGTAATAGTGCCGCCATCTCGAGCCTCGAATGTGAACGTATTTCCATGCAATTGATGCATGCGTGTAGTGTTGGCGCGATCAACTTCCTGGCGTGTAGGAAAAAGTTCAGTTGCTTCAACGCTTTGATCTTCTGTTGGTAGTGGACGTTCTAGCTGCTTGAAACGAGATATCGACTCTGGTGTCAGTCGACCCTCTCGCATTTCATTGAGCATGCCCGCAAATACTGGGTCCTTTTGACGGAAGACATGAGTCAAACCAATCGTGTGCTCAATGCTTGTAGTCCATGTGCCTGCGTCAAATGCAAACTTGGCTTGCTTGCCGAACTCCGGTACTGGAGGCAATTGAAAGAAATCGCCTGTAATGACAAGTTGAATGCCACCGAACGGCCTGCCGTTGTTGCGAATTGTCCGTGCAATCGACTCGAGCTTGTCAAACAGATCGCCATCCACCATGGAAACTTCATCCATGATGAGAACTTTGGTACGCATCCATCGTTGCTTGGCTTTCGCGTTCCGTCGAATCTTCTTGACGAGATCTTCAACTGGCTCTTTACCAAGTCCAATCCCCGCAAAACTGTGGAGAGTAACACCGCCAATGTTGCATGCTGCCAGACCCGTTGATGCTGTAACAGCGACTCGATCAGGCTCGCGGGCATATTTCTTCCGCAAGCCTGTGATGATCTCACGAAGTAGGACGGATTTACCAGTACCTGGTGCGGTCAGTGAATGAGTCGATACAAGGAACGTATATTTTGCACATACCAGCAGAACCAGTGAAGAAGACACTCTTTTTGTAGTCTACTACGAGCTTGAGCACATTTTGCTGCTCCTCACTGAGAAATATGCGGGCCACGGTATTCTTCTTCTTCGTCTTGATAACCTCCTTGACGCCACCATCAGTCCCTTGAGTCGGCTTTGCTTGTGCTTTCATATTTTCTCTGAATGCTTTCTGCTGTTGCTTCAACCCACTGGGAGTTGTGTTCCAATAATACTTTGAATTTGAATCCTTCGGTGCTGGTGTCGATACTGTCTTTTCGGGTTCGACTGATTGCTTCTTCTTTGGAGGTTCGACTTCGTCCTCCTCCTCGTCCTCCTCTTGCAAGGGCTGAGCCTTTTGAGACTGTTCCCACGGTAGCGTTCTTCGCTTTACCCTCAACGGTTCGGATTTCTTGGGTGTTTTGAAATGTTCTATTGGGGAAGATGACCATGGTATTGGCTGGCTACTGTCTACCTCCGATTTGGTGTCTGCAGTTTGTGCCCTTGAATTGTATCCGGAGTCTCCTGAGATGGTCGAGGGTGCACTGGGTAATGTAGGGTATGTGACGGTGCCTTTAGTCGCGGGGTCCTCTACGTCGAGATCCACGTCGCTGTCGAAATCGTCTTCGTCAAACAAGGCAGTCTCAAGGATTCCAGAGCCAGTGCTAGGTGCGTGGAAAGCGGCAGGAAGTTCGTTCTCTTTGTCCATGCCTCCAATGCTGAGTGAAGGGTACTCAAATTCGCCACCATGTGAACTCAGTGACTTGGACAGGCCACTTGAAGTCCTCTTAGTACCTTGTGTTGTGGGACCCGATACTCGTTGTTGCCCCACAATATTATTCTGCTTCGCTCCATATCCTAGGGTGCGCGCGGATGATGTTTGTGTTGGCCCGGTTCGGTTGAAGGCATTGCCGAGTGAGGCTTGTTTACATGCATCATTTGACGGCGAGGACGACGCGATGGCATCGTGTGCCTGTACGGCTTGTTTGAACATGGTCCTTTTTGTGTGTAGGCGATTGAAGAGACTGCCGCTGTGAATGTGGGGGGCAAAGCTGGACAGGCTACTCGGAAGACTGTCTGCCTGGAATGGTGGTGAGGTCGAAGGGCGCGCGCGAGGAGGGTGCGTCAGGTACGGGCGGGTATGGGGCAAGTGCGCCCGCGCGGGCTGTACAAGGAAGAAGAGCGGCGAATCTTTTGGCTTGGACGGTTTAAGCGACGCACCTCTCCTAACAAGGGAAGAAAGCATGCAGCAAAGTAAATATGGCGCAGACAAAAGAAAAGAAGAATGGTTTGGTATTGGTGTCGAGGGTGAGCATGCCTTTCACGGCACGGTGGGGTGGGATTGTTCCTGTAGCCTTAGTGCAGCCGGCCCACAAAACGCGACCATTTGACGCGACTTTCGGATAGAAGTGCGCTAGTATCGTGATCACGTGCCCATCCTACCAATACTCGCGACATACGTAAGTAGTTGCACTAAGAGGTGCTTGGCCAACATACGACGGAGTCGTGGCAGGGAAGATTTATGATAGTCTCAGTCTCAACTTTTTGGCCTGGGTCTTGTAAAACGATGCACACCTGGATCGAATGATTGGTAGTCAGCGTTGCTTTCACCGCAGGAAAGAGCTGTTCGTTTTCGACACTGTCGATTGATATTGGTATTCATACAAGTAGCTGGAATGCAGCCCTCACGTTTCCAAGTTCTCCATTCCGCCAGGGATCTTTTGAAAATGACTTCGCACATCATTCTCCCACATTGATACTCGGCGCGCCCCGCGTATGCCGTTTTGAAGAGACAATGCAGTCTAAACCGAAGAAGAAGAACATGATATAACAACAATCATCAAAAACCCACCGACCACCGAAAACAGTTAGAGGGAGCCGTCATGACTAAAGAGTGCGCCGCAAAGAGAAGAGGAATTCGCTTTTGGTAACCATAACAAGATTCAAACATCATCGTGGGTAGTGAAGAGGCAAATGTGAAATAAGCCGAAGCTCGCATCAAAGGAAATGCTAACATGAGAAAGGAGATTCATTTTGAACCACACAAACGACCGTAGATCATATCCCACAAGAAATATACCGTAGGGTAGCCGACCATGCCGGCAGACAACAACCCTCACACCTTTTTGGACAACGGGACTAAAATGACGACTTGCCTAAGAACATGAGACCAGATAGCTGATGAAATGTGACCTGAAAATCGGAGCTATCCAAACAAAAGCGCCCTCGTAAACAACAACTGGGCGTGTCGAAAGAATAGGTGGCGCGGCGCTGAACAAAAAATGTTTGAGCAAGGAGGGTCTTTAGCCCTGGTATCCCCCAAAGCCGTTCTGGCTAAAGGCAGCTTGGGGAGACTGGCCCCACTGTGGCTGCTGGGGGGCGCCGCGGCCGTAGCCACCAGCGCTGCCCGGCTGCTGCATTTGCTGCTGGAACGGCATGCCAGGGTTACCAAAGGCTTGTTGCTGCTGCTGCGCGAAAGGTGCTCCGCCGGGGCTGGGTCCTGCCCGCGCATTAGATTGCTTGTTTCGATACTGCAGCTTCCTCCGGTGCCGCTCACCTGAGGGTGACATGGGCCCACCTTGTGGCCCACCACCATACTGCGGAAAGTACGCACTCGGCGTCTGGGGGTAAGCTGAGTTAGGGCCGCCCGCAGGCGAGTAACCCTCAAACTGGCCAGTCGGAGGACGGTCTTTGCCCCACTAGATTTACAAATGTGAGCAAACAGTTAAGGAAAAGGGAGACGCGAGTCAACCTACGCTGCACTTTAGGGGGCGGCCATTGACGTTGTAGCCGTTGAGCTGGCAGATGGCCATGGCAGCGTTCTCATGCGTGTCCATCTTGATGAAGGCAAATCCACGATCCGATTGGAAGCGCGTCTCGGTAACATAACCAAAATTCTGGAAGAGTGGCACTAGGTCAGCCTGCGAGGTGTAAGGAGTCAGATTTCCGACATAGCAAGTCGTCTGCCACTGCGGAGTTTGAGCCACAACCATGTCGTAGCTCTGGACACCGTGAGTGGGGAAATGGTGGTGGCCAAACGGAGTGGTTGGTGTCATGCCCATTGAGGCCATGGCCTGCTGCTGGGAAATGGAAGGTTGACCCTTCTGATTGGCCCAGTTGCAGCGAATTGCTCGAGAACCGAGCCACTCGCCGTCCATGGAGTTGAGGGCACGCTCAGCATCGGCACGATCCCGGAAAGCGACGAATCCGTAGCCACGAGACCTGCCCGTCTTCATGTCCCACATGACGCGAGCCTCGGAAACGGGACCAAAGGTGGAAAAGGCCTGCAGAAGGACCTCGTCGTTGACCTCGTTGGAAAGGTCACCAACGAAGATGTGGAAGTGGTTAGAAGTGTCTTCCTTGGCTGTGTTGTTAGATTGGTAGGCCCAGTTTACACGAATTTCCTGTCTTTGGTCAGAAACACAGGCCGACATGGCAATTTCTCTTTGCCCGCTTCCCCAATGACCATGCTTACATTGTTGTGAATGCGCCGGCCATTGAGGGTGGCCATGCCACGCTCGGCCGCACCGGGGTCGTCGTACTCAACGAAGCCGTAATTGAAACCCTTGGAATTGAACTGTTAGCGGTCAGCGGCACTTGAATTGTTGCAGCAGTTGCAAGATAAGCCCGGCCCGCGCCACAAAGCTGTCAAGAGAATTGCAGCGGTTTCGGAGATGTATCTTACAGAAGGAGAACTTGCAGTCTTGTCAGGAATGATCTTGACGCTCTGGACATGTCCAGTGGTCTCGAAGATTTGACGAAGCACGTCCTCAGTGACCCGCGGGTCGAGTCCTCCCACATACAAGGCGCGCTTGTTGGGCTCGGGCGCGGCGCGACGGGGCACGTAGCCAGGCTGGCCGCTGGTCGGGGACATGGGGTTGCCCGACATGGGGGAGCTAATGGCCGTGGGAATGGGGTTGTTGTTCTGCGGGATGATGACGGGGGCGAGCGGCGGGGGCGGCATGTGCTGCTGGGCCTGAGGCTGGTTGTCGTAGCCGGGCGCACCGCTGGCGGAGGGCGGAGGGGGAAGCTGTGCCCCAGGGTTCTGCTGGTCGGCCATGGCGGTCGCGAAAATGCGCTCAAGGCAGAAACGGACAGGAGGGGTGCGGATGAGCAAAAGGCAGTGGTGGTGGCGGGTGGTTCAAGCAAAGAACCGGCGGGCGAGCTCTGATGCGACGCGAGAGGAGGATTGCAGAGAGCAGGACAGGAACAGACAAGGCCACGCGGCGGGTGGGCGAGTCGTGGCGGGGCGAAGAGGAGGGTGGTGGGTTGGGTTAGTGGGTTAGTGGTAGGCGACAAGGAAAGTCGAAAAGGGAAAGCGCAAGTACAAGCACAGGCAGCCCGAACAGAGACGCGGAAAGCACTAGGAAAGGGAAGAGGAAACAAGAGGAAGAGGAGATAGGAGATGCGAAAGCCCTACGCCGAGCGCGGATGGCAAGCTATGGTCTCCACTTGTGGGGTGAGGAAAGGGAAGAGGAGTTGGGAGGTGAGCGAGGGTCGCGAGAATTAGGGTCGCGAGGGCACAAGCGCCCAATGCAACGGGAGAGCTACTGTAGCCTACCACCTGCCGGCCGTGGTGCCGGGGTATGAGTGTGTGCGTGTGTGCGCGTGTGCAAGAATGCAGATTTGCGGGAACGGGTCAGGCATTGGAGCATTTTGGGGGCATTTTGGATGCCGTGCTGGCAGCTGCTGTCAGGCAAGGCTGGGCGGAGGAAAAGGCCGTAAATAACGGGTGGGCTGGTGCTAGTGGCTGGCCTGGTATGCGCCGGGCGTAGGAATGTTCCCAAGGCCGTGTATTTTAGTATTAGCACGTATATTTGCACCTAATTCTCTAGTACCGGAACCCGTGGCCCCCACCTGCGGAAGCACCTGCAGAAGGCCCGCACGTGTGTCAGGGCGCTGCGGCCAGCACCGACCAGCCGACCAAGCACCTATCCGCCGCCGAGCCATACATTCTACATACTACTACTGTACTACCGCACCATAGCCAACCACATCCCCAGCCAGCCGGCCCACCCAGACTTCCTCGCCATTCTCAACATCATCACCATCACCACCATCACCACCACCACTACCACTACCTCGACAACGACCATCCAGCCATCATGGCCGCGGCAAACCCACCACCCCCGGCGCCGGGACAACAGCAGCAACAGCACCAGCACATCGACACGCTGCAGAGCATGCTCAATCTCATTGTACGCCGCCGCCCAGCCATGTGCCCTTGACGCGTACCCCTGCTCACATTCCCTCGCAGTTCCTTCACTCTGGCCGCTTCCTCAAAGAAACCCAGACCGGCGGCGGCTCCGGGCGCATGAAGCAGCAACTGCAGCGCGTCGTGCCCCATGCCACCGAGCGCTTCCACGATGCCCTCGACGAACTCGAGAACGAAGTGCGCCTAGCGCAAATGGTGCTTCGGCGCGACATGGCATTGCTGAAGCAGGACCGCAAGAAGAAGGAGGCCGCCGCGAAACAGCAAGAGGTGGACAAGGCGAGGCTTGCTGCAGAGGCCAGGAATCAACCCCCACCCACCAACGACGCGCCGGTCAAGGAAGAAAAGGTCGCTACGCCCGTACAGCTCGAGCCGCCAGCAGCACTAGACACGTCTGCGCCAGTGGCGTCAATGGAGACGGACATGGCAGCCGCGAAGAAGGAAGGCGGCAATAGCGACCATGACAGCCAAAATAAGAAGGCACCCTCACCACCCCAAAACTCGACAGACACAAATGCCCAGCCGTCCAAAGACCCGCTCTTCGATGGCACACCCCCAGCCAACAACCCCAACGAGTCCGACTTTGATTTCGATGCCATGTTCGGCGATGCCATGGACACCTCCGACCAAAATCACGACCACGACATGATGGATACCACGGGTGACATTGACTTTGGCCTCGACAGCGGCAACGACGGATCCTCTCTCCTACCCGGTCTCGAAGACTTTGCCAAGCACAGCGACAATGACAACAACAACAACAATCAAACATCCACCATGGACATGGACTTTACCATGCCGGACTTGCCAGGACTGGATTCAAATACGAATACAAACACGAACGCAAACGCTGACAGCAATGCAAATGCAACTGCCAAGCCTGCACCAGAGCCAGAGCCTGCGCCAAAGGCAGACGAGTCCAAGCCTGCCGCACAGCCACCGCCGCCCCAAGAGAACAAGGTGGAAGAAGCGACGACCAATAACAACAACAATGACGACATGATGGGCACCATGGCTGCAGACGATCTCGAGGACCTGTTCAACATGGACGACTACGCCAACCCCGAGCAATCTTCCTTTGACGATGCCTTTTTCAATTTCGAATAACTAATCTGCATAATACGTCTTTTTTCTTTTTTCTTCCTCTTTTCGGAATCGCAGCGATGTATTAATCATGGAGTTCGGGATACTGGAAACAAATACTACGATTGGGGAAGGGAGGTTTTTTTTCTTTTTTCTTTTTGATACCCCAGGTATACGTGGAGAGGCCATCTCGATTCGCGATAGCCAACCATAAAACTTCACTTCAATGTGTGAATTAATACTACAAGATATATTCTAAATATGTCCTGCACATCTTGCTGGTTCAGATATCTTACTCGCACTCCCCTCAAAACCCAAATCTCGTCTTATCGGACTATATCCCGAGATGCTTTGTGATCATCATCCAAACTACCCCGCTGAGGCCCCGTTCCCTCCCTTCCGCCCTCCCACTATCCACTAAAGCTTAATCTCTCCCTCGAACCCATTGACGTGCATAAAGTTTGCCCGGAGCGGAGTCACACTAGTGAATCCCTGCGCAACAGCCCATCCATCGTTGCCTGGCTCGCTCTCCTCCACACTCTGGTACACATCCTTGAACGAAGGTGCCCACTTGAAGTGCTTGTGCGTATACCTCGAATGTGGCTGCCCGGATGGCGTATCTTGTCCTGAATCCGTACCGCTTGCTCCACCGGCATTCTCCGAGTTGGACCTGAGTTCCTTCTTGCCCAGTTTCTCCTCTTGCTTACGGATTTGGCCTTCGATGTCCGCTGGTTTGTCGTCGGCTTCCGATGGCACTTCCACCACCTGGAAACAGCTGCCACTCTTCCATGTGTTCTGCAACATGTTTGTCCATAGGACCTTGCGCTCTCCTACGTTCTCCACCAGAGGGACGTTGACCGTGTACAGATGCGTATTCTTGTCCCAGTTGTCCCACAGGTATTGTATGAGCTTTGCGCTGAGCTCGCTCGCGCCGCTGATGATGTTGGCGTCGTGGTTGCGGTCGAAAAAGGCGTAGCTGAGTGCTATGCTCTTCATGCCACATACGGCTGCCTCCATCGCTCCGCCTATCGTGCCCGACGAGAGGGAGAATATCGCAGTGCTATTGCGGCCGTAGTTTGGTCCAGATACGACGAGATCGATTGGTCCACGCTCGGTGAAGTAGTGGTATAGGCCAATCTGTACGCATGAGGCAGGGGTCGAGTCGACGAGCACCCATTCTTCCTCATTCGAAGAAGGCGGCAGGGGCGAGTTGTGAGTCGTTCCGTGGTTCGTAAGGCGGCCATCGGCGGTAGTTTGAAGGGGTTCAGGTCGATAGTATGTTGGTGATATCTACGGCTATGTTAGACTGGGCGGTGACGACAAATATACATTGCAAGCATTGCTTCAAACAGATAAAAGATATCCATACCGACTTGCCAACAAGGTGTGCCTTGCCTATCCAAGATCTCTGCGTGTGTGGGAGAACAACCGAGACGGTGTGGCCATACTTTTGCAGTGTTGACACCAGCGAATGCACATAAGGCGAGGATTGATCTGATGGTGGGCCATCGTCGTTAGTGACCTACTGTTTGGTCAGCTGCTGCCATTGGCTACCGTGAGGCATGAGACAACTTACAAGAATATGCATCTTTACTTCTGAGGCGTAAAAATGGCGTGTTTAGTGATAGTTTGTTGTGGACGTGAAGTTGAAAGAAGTAGTGGGGCAAACACGGGCAAGTGACGTGCGCAATCCAAGGTCCCGATGGTCGGAACCGCCTCATGCTCGGCCATTCATAGTCACCGCCTCCATCTCGGTTTGCGGCGCATTGCGTCTTCGTGTGTCGAATTGTCTTATCTAGCAGTTTTCAATCTGCTCATCTTGGGCTTTCTGCAAGATGATGAAGACAAAGTTGATCTATAAGTGATCGTGGTACCTGCGCTATGGGTAGATCCGTTGGTGTTCCCTGCATTGCGCCGGCAATCACCGCTCGTCGCGATGAGTAGTGTGCGTTATCTCATTCACACTCTAGGAAATGGAAGTTTATCCAAGGAGTCTATCTTTCAACAAAAGCTGCCGAGATACACCCGGGATTCTCGTCGCATCTCCATCCTCAAGGCTTCAATACATTGCTCGAATTCGGAGGGACAGCAATGGCCCCCCTTCCGAGCTCCGCACCACAGCCGGCACTTAGACTACGACACTGGGAGCGGAGACTAGGCTTGCCGGTTCGTTTAGCCTTGTGTAGGTAAAACACATAGCGTACATAGTATTTCCCGGACGCGAAAGTGTAGAGCCGCAAGTCCCCTTGGCGGACTACTATTTTCGGTCTTTGGCCCTTCGGATCCCCACCGGTGACCCCAACACCGTGAATACCAACATTCGAAAACGGAGATATCAAATGCATTTATATAGATGCTACAACATGAATGAAAATCAATCAAGATACCCAGTCACATTTTCACTTATTCATTACGATCAGTCTTTGGATTTCTTCAAATCAAGAAATCAAAGCAAGCATACCTGCAACTCTTCGAATATCAATATATCAATTCCACCACACACAACTCCATAAAAATGGTCGTCACAGTTCCCACTGCCTCCCTCGAGGGCCAGGTTGCCCTCATCACCGGCGCCGGTCGCGGTATCGGACGAGGCTGCGCCATCGAGCTCGGCAAGCGCGGCGCCTCAGTCATCGTAAACTACGTATCATCAGAAGGCCCCGCCAACGAAGTATGCGAGATCATCCGAGGCTTCAATAACGGCGCCAAAGCCGTCGCCATCAAGGCCGATGTGAGCAAAGTATCCGAGATCCACCGGCTATTCGAGGAAGGAAAGCAGGCCTTTGGCAAGATCAACATTGTCATGAGCAACTCCGGCACCGAGAGCTGGGACAAGACCGAGGAGATTAGCGAGGAGAAGTACGACCATGTTTTCAACCTGAACACGCGAGCGCAGTTCTTCGTTGGCCAGACGGCCTATAAGTACATTGAGGACAACGGCCGTATCATCCTCATGAGCTCGATTGCTGCTGGTCTTCTCGGTGTCAAGGACCACGCTCTGTACAACGCTTCCAAGATGGCAGTCATTGGATTCATCAAGGCTTTCGCTACCGACTTTGGAAAGCGTGGTGTCACTGTCAACGGTGTTGCGCCTGGTGGCATCAAGTCTGACATGTTCACTCAAAACGCATGGCACTACATCCCCGGTGGCACTCCTGAGTGGCCAGCGGAGAAGATTGAGAACCTCATGGCGAGCCACTGCCCGCTGGGCAGGTGTGCGGTCCCCGAGGATGTTGCGAGGGTTGTGGCTTTCCTTGCTTCCGAGGATGGCGGTTGGGTTAACGGACAGGTGCTTACCATTTCTGGAGGATCATCTCAGTAAGCGTAATGTCAGACAATGGAGTGTGAGGGGGGTTAGACGCGATTTTATGATTAAACGGTTCTGGAGCATGTGTTTATGACGGCGAAATAGTTGTATGCTAGCGCTCGAACAAAATAAATTTGATTGTTACCATTATCTCCTGCGCAAGACTAGTTTTCTTTTGTTATGAGTGATATGAATCGCCAATCAACAGATAGTACATATGATAGTACATGTGAATTATAACAAAATGAAATATTATGGTCAGCTCAAGGGTAACGCCCGGGCAAAGTTGATCTTGGCCTTGACGTCTAATACTAAAGTAACGTACATCCGAATACAGGAGGCAAAATGGCGATGAAAGTAAAGTGAACCACTTTAGCCTTCCACGACACGCCTGAGCTATTTCCAGCATGATGATCCCAACACTTTGCCATCATGATACATGTACAGGGTACAATTAACAGCAGGTTTAGTGTGCAATATACGACGAACTATTCCTCTTCAATGTCACATAAATCTTCCATCGATCGGCATGAAATTTCCTTTGCGTCACATATCAAAACAATTTCACTGCAATGAAGGAATTATATAATGCCTAACATATGTATTGGGTATCCTTCGAAGGTGCGTACAATACGCTCGCCATTTACCAGAACTCGTGCCTCAGATGCCGGGCTGCCGAGCTGCTGCTCTTACTACAAAGACTAGTGTACAAAAAGTAATCGTGTGCCTCGTTTCCTCGTGGCATCTAAAAGCCGCAGCATGCACGTGCCAGATCGCTAAACGCCTCTCAAAAACAAGAATCTACAGTAAAGGCAAACAGGCATGTAAACAAAATCATGGAGCCATAACAATAGGCATAAAAAGCCTCAGACAGAAGTGGGCTCTTCGGGCGTGCCACCGACGCCCTCACTCTCTGCTTCTGGGCTTTTGTGAGCAGACCTACCACTGTCTTCCAAGAACCTGCCTTCGTTCTCATGCCCATCAGTATCCTTAGTGGCGGTACCAACGACTTCTTCTATCATGGCCGCAAAATCGACAGTCATGCCACCCACATTCATCTTCAGCAGCGTGACTGCGTCGGGGCCATTGCTGGCGTCCATACCGGAGCGCTTGGAGTTATCGTCCATGCCTAACAACATGACTTCATTGTCAAAGATGTTCTCTCCATTCCACATTCCAGCGGTAGATGTATTGGGGTCTTCATAAAGATCGAAACCTATACTCATGGACCCAGTTTTCGAGGGTGAGCTACTCATAGGCATGTCGCTCGACAAGAAGTCGTCGGCTAAGAGCTCGCTGAACTGTGCCCCAGTATGACCAGGAGGAGTGAAGATAGGAAATGAGGAAAAGTCAAAATTTTGAGAAGGCGATGAAATGGGATGGTCTGATAGAAGTGCATTGAGCTGGCGTGTGAATGGGGTGTCCGGAGCAGCAGTCCCCGTGCGGTTGCCTCGAGGAGTAAATGTGCTCCGCGAGGGCGTGGTAGGAACCTCGCCATTTTCGGTACCTCGTCTCGGCGTCAGGGCGGCGCGCTGTCGAGTACCAGGAGTGGGCGTTTTCAAAAGATCCTCAGCTATCCGATCTTGCTTCGGCGTTGTCTTGGGGGAATGGGAGTCTTCAAAAAGGTGATCAAGCTCGTCAACCTCCAATGTAGGTGGAGGTGGGCAGTTCTCCTTATCGGGGTTATCCTGCTCAACGACAACTGGTTGTACTACAGGTCGCTCGAACCAGTTGGTCTTTTTCGTCTCGCAAGGAATACATCCATCATGCCCTATTCCAGCGTTTTCGCACCGACCGCATGGCCGTTCTCGGTCGCAAGCTCTCTTGAGTTCTTTACACCGTTGGCAACGAGGCTTTTTAGGCGCATCATCGTCATGTGCATGCATAGGAGTAGCGACAGGACCAGTCGCCTGTTGAGTCAGAGTCTTGCGTTGACTTTGCTTCCGAGGCGAGGGGAAAAGCAATCGCCGTGTAGGCTTTGGTGTAAGATCTTGTTCGAGATTGATGGGCAAAGTCTTGCTTCCTCTGACGCCCGCAGGACTTGATTGCATAGCTCGTCTGAAAGCAGCCTGGGCATTGTTGGCATCCATTTCACGTGCGCCGAATGGGGCCTTGGGTGGTGCCATCTCTCCGTCGTATGTTCCATCAACTGATTTCCCGCCTAGCTCCTGCTCGGCTGGCATAGTAGATTCCGTCTCTGGAAAAGCGGCGTCCGACATGAGATCATCACCAACAGTCGATCTGGAGCGTGCTCCAATCTTCTGTTCTCGCTTGCGCTTTGCTAGTCGTGCAGACCTGTCCCATACTTTTTGCGGACGCATTGAAAACTTCTTGATAAGCCAAAGTCCGCATGGGTTACACAGATTAAGCTCTTGGAAAGCATCACCAGATTTCGCCGCCATCATGTCCTTATCTTGACGCGTCAAGTTGTTTTTGAAGATACGGTACTTTGGCTCGCCATCTGTCTCAGAAGTTGGTTCGATTACCTCGTAGGCAATGATGTCTGTACTAGCCGAATCAGTGGACAATTCAATGCCACTAGGCGAACCATTCTCCACTCGAGTGTAGGCTTTTCTCCAAGTAGGAGTGTCGATTTCTCCACAGTTGACACAGTGCGGTGGCATTTCACCCTTTCTGATAGCAGCGTCCAATCGGTCTTTGATATATCGCTTCCTCTTAGCACCAGAGCCGCTTCGAGTATAGCCACACTCTGAGGGAGTTGGTGCGTCCGACATGGGTTCACCTGTTCCAGACCAGGTTTGCGATCTAGGAAGTCCTCGTGCCTTGGTTTGTTTAGGTTGTTTTGCTGGTAAATTTGGCGTGGCGGAACGGCTGTATACTTGCGCTTCGCTTTCAGGGGCGGGTGAGATTTGTGAAGCAATGCCATCGGGTGACCCAGCAGTAGAAAATGTCGCATGCGACTTTTCCCGAGTCTGAGCCTTTTCTACAGATGCAGATTGGAATGCGTCCCCGGTATGAGGCCGTCCGCTGACCGAATTGTTGTCGTGCTCATTTATCGCCATCCTTGATAGTAGATCACTTTCACTTTTCGGATTTTGTCCCTGGAAATATACACAATTGAGAAGATCCTGGTCCATGTTGTCAAAGTCGAACGGCTGAGTACTGCACATATCCATTTCGATACTTTCAGTGATTGGTTGAGCGGCTGATCCTCGGCGATATTGCGCTGCTTCATGGCGTGCCCATGAGCCATCCCCACAGTTCATGCCATCAGTGTCTCGTCCCATGGGAATGTCACTAACAAAACCTGAATCGTTGAGGGGTAGTGTCGGTAGGTTCGGACTGGAGGGAGCAGGTGATATGGTCCGCCGGGGTGCGATTGGTGGTGAAGAGGGCATCTCATTCGGTGTCTCACTTGGGCTTCCTTCTCTTTCGTCTGCTGATTCCATAGCATTGTCTGAAAAGGTACTAGGTTCGTAAGGGGACATGTATGGGCGTCCTCCGTCCATCGATGCGTGTCTCAGAGCACTTGGTGCGGGGGGACGACGACCACCTCGTTGTCCTAGCTTTTCACCTGGACGAGGAGTTGGTGCGCGCGGGACCATGTCTGCGGCAGCCCCAGCAGCGTTGAAGGTTGGTTTAAGGAGGCGTACCGATGCTGCTGTACTAGCGGTCACTCGGAGTGAGTCGTTATGAGCAGTCAGGGGCGTATTCCTTGGTCTCGTGGTCTGTGTGATTCGAGCCCTCTTCTTCGGGGGACCGTCGTCTTGCGGCTCCACAATATACGGATCACTAAATTGGTATTGTTGGGTTGGTGGAGGGGCTTCGCTACGCACAGAAGCCCGTGATGTTGGACGTGAAGGTGGATTATATTGATAGTGATGGAAGGAAATGGTGCTCATGGCGGGGCTAGAAGGCCTGGTTGGTTGGGACATGAAGGGCGTATTCGATTGGTCGTAGAATGATTCGTTACGGACGGGTTCCTGCGAGGGGCTTTGGCGGGTAAGCATCTGGTGGAAAGGCTCAACACCACCAACGGAATGACGTGGCGAAGGCTGAGCAGAGTGGGTCGTAGTTGGTTGGGCCAGGTGACCAAGCATAGGATTCTCTTTCAGGAAGTCGGACCAGGCGTTGTAGTCAAATCCTTCGGGCATCATCTGGCTGAGACTATGATATCGCTCCATATTCTCCACATATTCTTTCTGCATGCACGTCGGAACAGGCACCAGCTTCAACTTGACTTCTAAAGTCTCTTTGATACCATTTGAGAAAATGCCAAGAATATTTTTACACACGCGACCTGTGACCATGGTTTGGGAGTCCTTGGCAGGAGCATTGGGTGTTGATGATGCAGAAGCTAGAAGCCACGATAGCATACCCTGTCCAACAAGCGGTGTTTCGTACTCGGAAAAGTCATAAGCGTACACGGTGTAATCGTGTCCTAATTTGGCTACAAGCTCAGGACTGTGAAGGTGAGCAATGTGTCTTACATGACCAATGGGAGTAGCCTACCTTGCAGTGACAATAGCCTGAATGCATGTCTTGAGTTCGATGACTCCCACTTCGGTAGTCTCGTCCAGCGAAACGACAGGAATGTTGAGGACATTTGGCAGACGAGCGAGACAGTTTGATTTGTTCTGATCGTCAAACGTATACAAGACCTTGACTGATGAAGAGCCATGTTAGATCAGAGCGTGATGATGAGCTGAATCTGTTTACCTCGCATTTGTCGGCGTGGGATCTCATCCATGACGCCATCCTCGGCACCAGCAGCAGGAGTCAAGGCATGCTGCGAGGGACCCGTCTCTGGCGTAATACTCGAAGGAGTCGACATGGCTGACTATAGGCTTGACGAAGGATAGACAGGCCGTGCCGTAAAAAAAAGAGAGGAGGGACGCCGGGGGATGGACGGGATATGATCAATGTCGTATCGCGATCGGTGGCTGGCGTGCGATCATAGCGGACGCGTTCTTGGAGAACAAAGAAGCGAGACTAGGATCGAGTGGGAAGCAAAATTGGCGGGGGGGAAGGGGCCGGTTATGTATTCCGGTAGACGCGAGATGCGAAACAGGCACCAACACGCGTAGATCGGCTAGGAAAGGGGAATAAAAGGGTGTCGTCAATGATGTCGTGTGCAATCGAAGTGAAGATGGAGGCACGAGCTTAGAGGTTTCCAGCTACCCGCGCCGCGCTAACGCCGGGAGAGGGCAAAGACGCGTGACGCACCATGGATCTGGCTCTATGGCCCCACTATCTGACGCGTACTGATTGGCCCGGCGCCGGAAAAACCGCAACCCGCGCTTCATCTTAGCCAAGCTCGATCACTTCATCGCCCTGCCTCACCATTATCGCCGACCGCTCCACCTCATCCAAGCTCGTTGCCGTGGTGTCCTACCTCTCTAAACTAGGTCAGTCTTTCCGCCACTGGTCTGTGCACTTCTTTTGCTCGACCCAATCCTTGCGCAGTACCTGTTCGAGCTGCAAATCAAAATTCGAAGGCAGAAGCTGAGGACTCAGGTTGTTAACAGCAACTAGAAATAGAGGTTCTTTTTCTTCTAGATCCGCGCTTACTACCCCATACCGCCTGTCAAAATGGTCGACGCGAAGATTCAGTGAGTAAAAGCACGCAAGCTCCAATAGCAAGCTCAGTACTGATACCTCACAGGGAGCTTCTGTCCAAGCCACGCTCCGAGTTGACGTATGTATCCTCCTGTCCTATTCAATGGTGCGAAGAGGCTAATGTTTCTACTCAGGGAGTACGAGGTCGCGCAAGTTGAAGAGCATGAGCTCACCACCGGTCCTCTTTCTATTCTTCAGACCGCCGTCCGCTCGCGCACACAAGTGCTGATTTCGTGCCGAAACAACCGCAAGATCCTCGCACGCGTGAAGGCTTTTGACCGCCACTGCAACATGGTCCTCGAGAATGCCAAGGAGATGTGGACCGAGACGCCACGGTTAGCCAACGGTAGCTATGGAAGGAAGGTTAACAAGGATCGCTTCATTTCCAAGCTGTACGTCTGATAGATGTGTACGTTTTGCGCAATGTGCTGACTCTGCATAGGTTTCTCCGAGGCGATTCCGTCATCCTCGTCTTGCTCTCATAAGAATCTGGATGCGACCTGGTGTTGAGACGGGAGTGCAAGATGGACGCACGCAATTTAGAGTTCGAATGCATTAAAAGTTATATAATCGACGCCGCAAAGTCGGCGATGACCACCGAACGAATCAAAGAACGATACCCATCAGCCTTTACTTCTTCAATCCGTCACTCAGGCCCAGCAGAAGTTCTGCGAGACCGTGCGCACCAGGGTCAGGAACTTCTTGGAACCCTTCGCCTCCAACGTACACCGTCCGTCCCAAGCTCGCTTTCATTCCTTTCGTTCCCTGCGCTCCTCCCTGCGCTGCCGCAGCTGCTTTGTCGACATCTTCTGTCTTGGATAGCGTCTCAATGAATGGATACAAAGCATCCATTAGCGTTCGATCACCGGGCTTTGCAGGCGTATATTTGCCAAGTGCTTTGAGGGATGAGTCGAGAGCCTTGGCCCAAACTGCAGGAGTGACGGGTTGGGGGGAAGAAGGCGAATTCTTTCGTAATCCATGGGCTAGTGCATTCAAGAAGATGGCGTAAATTGCACCTGACGTCCCGTCCATTGCTAATTCAGCCACTTGAATGATGTTGTTTACGAGGATCAGCAGATCATCTGTTTCTTTTGCCGTTTCGAGCATCTTCAGAATTGCTGTAGGATGTCAGCACCAGGCAACAGTGCACATGTGATGAAGAGCCTACCTTCTGCGCCACGTTTCAGTCCGATTCCACAATCGCCATCTCCCACGATCGTGTCATATTTGGTGACATCAGGCTCGGCGGCTATCAGTCTGTTCAGTGCAGTTGTCAATACTGACTTCGCTTGGGCGTAGTTTACTATTCGACGTCAGTGCATGACCTATGCTGTGCCGTGCATTACTCACCTCTCAAATCACTTGGCAAGACTTCTTCTTCGTCTACCTTTTCTTCGTTTTTCTTTGCCTCGTCGCGTCTTGCCCATGTGCTACTACTGATTGCTGCAGCCCAACCACTCGCCTCAGCAGGTGCATCGAGTAGCTCAAGCATGGAAGCACCTAGTGATTGTGTATCGGCTACTTTGAGCATGCTGATGCTAAAGCCGAGTCCATTCAAACTCGTCATGAAAGTACCGGCGAGTATGCGCACAGGCTTGATTTTGAAGTCATTCGCCAGTTGCTCGACAACCTCGTTCGTGATACCGCTCAGCTCGAGCGGACTGACTCCTCCTAGGTTATTGATCAACAGCACAACCTCGTCCTCTGCGTTTATGGAAGAGAAGCTACGATCTTTGTCTGCAACATTGAGACAATGCGAAAGCATGGTTTTCACGAGACCGGGAAGATCGGTGGATTTGCGCTCTGAGCCAGCTTCATTATGAATGCCCATCCCGATCTCGACTTGGCCGTCTTTCAGCTCATCCTCTTCAGCCTCTCGGCGACCTGGTACGTGGACATGTGCTAGTGAGGATCCAATTGAGACTGTATTGTCGGCGACGAGTTGCGCGACTCGCGTTACATCCTTGAGACTCGCTCTGTATCTTGTTAGTGAAACTGCCTCTTCACCATCACTCTAGTTGGTATCGCTCCATACCCTTTTGCTGCAAGCGCGCCAGCAACTTTCTGGACAAGTACAGTCCCGGCGATGCCTCTTCGCCCTACTTTTCCACCCTTGGCCCTCCCTACACCAGCGTCGTCACCCACAACCACCATGTCGGCCTCGATGCCAGCAGCACGTGCCTTCTCTACGGCCATACCAAAATTCAGCACGTCACCGGTGTAGTTCATTACAATCACGAGGACACCCTTGTCTTTCTGAATGCGATGCAAGATACACCTTCGTATCTGCTCTGCGCTTGGAGATGCGAATATGGTGCCTGCTACCGCGCCAGAAAGAAGACCTGCACCAACGAAAGAAGCGAATGAAGGCTCATGACCACTACCACCACCAGAGACAATGGAAACTTGTGACGCGCCATTCTTGCGATATATGATCTTGTTCTCAATATCGCACTGCACAGACGGATTCGTCTTTGGGATGCTCAGAAGCGCCGTATTGACGAGGTGCGTAGGATCGTGAATAAAATGTTTTGCTGAGTACTGTTAGTTGTTGCCGCGCAATTGCACTGTGCTCTTGTTTGAATTCAATGTTTGAATACTTACACGACATGTTTATTTATCTTAATGTATGAATGGTTCAAATCAATGCGCGGAGAAGAGCAGGGAAGACCATACGGTATATAGAGAAAAGAGGAAACCAAGTTTTATTAATGAATTCCTAACTTCTGGTATCCGATCCGACAACGTCTCATCGAAGCGTCCGTCCGGATCGCTTGTTCGTCTTGCCATTTGACGTGTGCCGGGCGATCTGCCAGGTCCCTCTTGGACGGCCCCAAGAGTCCCAAGTGGGGTCGCGCAAACAAGAATGTGAGGGGTAACTAGGGTTATGGTGGGGTTGTCGGGCTTTGCCCCGAGCCCCGACCTGTCGGCTGAGACAACGGCTTCCTTGTTTCGGAATTTCCGATTCCCAGCTCTAGATTCTTTTTCTTATTAACTTGTTGAATTGCTCCATCTGCTCCTTCGCGCAATAGGCACTCCGAATGCGGATGTGTTTCCTTGTTTTGAATCAGGGTAATCGGAAGCGCATACATTTGACACTAACAGAGCAATCACAATGGATTTATTGCCATCTCGGTCATTCATCACAGCCCTGCTATACGTAATGGGTACTAGCACCCTAAGAAGTACAAGCAGTAATAGTTCAATCATCACAGTCATCAATCATTGAGCATGATCCACGAATCCAACAACCAGGACATGCCCTTGACGATTTGCTCCCACTGACTGGTTGCTTCATAACCTCACAGCCATGGAAACAACACTCTTAGCGAACCATGCACATTTGCAAGCAAAACTTCAATTGATTCATATCTGTGCTGATTGCACAAAGAAACACGGTGGCATATTTACAACCTCCCAGCCAGCAATATGCCCAACAGCCTCGTCAAAAAACTAACCCGGTCATCTGTTGCCTTTCGACACGCCACGCAGAGCTACACTCAAAATACACACAACAGTTTGCTCTACACTCTGCCATACGAGATTGCCCAACACATCGGCACGTTCCTAGATTATGCGGACCGTATTTGCTTCGTACTAACGAGCTATAAATATGCGGATGCCCTTCTCGCCATCTGCAATACACAGGCCGTCAAGCAACCGCACATCAAAGATATCAGGAGCAGAATAAAAAGAGACCGTTTTTACGGTCACGGCTGCCATCCCTATGCCTGGGTTGAACGCAGAGCTGGTATACTGTACTGTGTAGAATGTAACCGGCCGCATGCGCCTTTTAGGTTTCCAGAGGGTACGATAGCACAACCACGACACTTGCGCAGATGCTTCCGAGCAACCGACGGTCCCTTCTTCGTGTGTCAGCACAACGAGTTTACCTTCTTGGAAATGGCCAGTCTGTTGCGAAAGAACGCGAGAAAAGGACGTAAGAACAAGTTTGGCGACTTTTTCCATTGCATCGAGTGCTACGAGCTTCCGCCTGAAAGACGCCGTCCAGGCCGATGTTTACATCCTCCCACACTATCTCTTGCTCCCAAAACGCATACAGTCACTCTTCGATCAAGGTTTCTGCTTCTGACGGTACCCTGGACTGTGCCTGTCTCGGTTCATCAGACGAAAGATGCGCTGGCTCTCCTAAATCTCAAAATCTGTCCGCACATGAATGCTTGTGATACAGAAGTAATCGAGGGTATGGTTGGGGACTGCCAGGAGATGATGATGATGGATGGTCGCTTTTCAACGCGCATTAGCATTGATTGTAGCACTTGCCAAACAACGTTCAGTATCAAGAGAAGGGTCCCGTTTCACGAGGTTGTGGTGGAAGTTGAACGAAGGTTAGGCCAGGTCAGACGAGAAGGCGACCCAATCTGGAGGGCGCATCTACCGAGGAGGAAAGCCGGCACTTCTTGATACCGGGGCTATCTGGTACCAGCTGCAACTAAAGGTCGTGTGGTTCATCTCCACCAGACCCTCGTGAGTCATTGTGCGCCTGAGAAAACGTGCAATCCGATGTCAGTTGTGTAGGTGTGGCGTCAAGGGGGGTGTGGGACTTTTCTGTGGGCTGGATGGTTCGATGGTTCAATGTCTCGGGTATTGACTCTAGTGCAGGCAGCTGAATGCAAGGGACTGGACTAGCGGAACTACGTAGCGCCATTGAAGGCTGCCTTTCGATTTCTGAGTACAGAGGCGCCTTTGCTAGTGTGTAGACAAGCCAAATCGGGGCTGCTTCGTATCGACTAGTTTGCATTTATTTCTGTGAACCCGTGTCCCTGACATGTCTGCAAATGGCCTGTTTTTGGGAGGCGTTTTTGAGCCATGAAAACGTAGTTTCTAAATCATAAATTTCCAAGGAATGCTCAGCAGGCATGTCATACTCAGGGCTTGATCTGAACGGACCCTGCCCAGAAGTATTCGAGCCAGCTAGATGGTGGTGGGAGGAGAATGACAAGGTAGTCCTTTCCTTCCAGATACCAATATCACGGCATGCAGAATCAAAAAGTCACAAGTATTGAACAATAAATATAGCAACAGGAATACGAAACAGCGAAGAAAAACCATATAACCCCCACACTCACCAAATCCCGAGAACACCCGTTGGTAGCGATTGCAAAAAAAGAAAAAAGACCATGGACCCTTGTTCCCCATTCCCCCAGTTGATCAACCTCGGTACTACTTGCACATCACCCCACGAAATCATCTTTCATCACAAACACGCGCGCCCCGATTAGCACTGCGTTTCCCACCCCCTCCCAAAAAGGCCTCCACGGCGAGGCTGGCAAGGCGCGGGCCATCGAGATCGTTAATTTCCCCAAGAAGAAATAAACTTTCGGGTGATAGCTAGCTAACTAGTAAGTAAACAACCTCCCCATCCCCCCAAAGTTGCAAAGGTGTGTGCAAACAAAAACAAGCGGCATACACACAGCGCACTTCTAGACCTTTTTCGCGTATCAGCCGCACCTTTGTTTCTAGAAGGAGGCTAGTTGGTAGAACTAAAAAAGGGGGAGTTTTTCTGAGGGGATTGGGCTGTTAGAAAGAAACAAATGTCTCGTTGCGGAAAGCGAACAATGATCTTGTGACCTGTTTTTTTGTAGGAATAAGGCATAGCGTAGGATGGTTTGGGCGCTTATTGTCTCTTCCTTTCCATTTTGGAAGCAAATCTGGGGCGGGCGGGCTTCGGTTAGGGTTAAGGGAAGTAGAGATGTAACTATGAGAGTCCTGACATCCGGTGAAAAAAAGTAGTAGAGTAAGTCATGGGTTCCCGAGGAAGGCGGGCGGGCAGGCGCTTCGTAAGTATTGCGCGTGAGTGTGTGAGAGAAGGAGGAAAAAAAAGGACGCCTTTTTGTTCGGTCGCGTGTCGTGAATAGCCAAGCTTGGTTTTGCTTCTAAGTCAGTAGCCACTACTACTATATAACTAAAGTAAATTAATTTTCAGCTCTACATTACCCTCTTCTTCGTTAGGAAAACCGGCTTAGGTTACCCCGCCCCCCGAATCGTGATAGTAAGTAGGGGCTTTTTGCCCTTTTTTCCTAAGGACCCTTGCGGAATCGATTTCCCCACTTTCCCGATTCAAATTGAGGAGAATCCAACAAATCGCGGATCCTTTTCTGCTTCCATATGCCCTCGGTTGGTCACGCGGACGCGGCGAATTTTTTGCGCTTTAAGTCGGAATTGGGGAAGGGGGACAAAACAAGCCACCCGGTACAAACTCGTCTCTTGTCCTGGTTTACCGTAACGCCACTTGCTGGGCGAGAAGTTCGAGTTTTCAATTGCTGCTATTGTTGTCTTGTTCCCTGACTTGAGTGAAATCCTTGTTTCTTGGTTATATAGGAGTGCTGGTACGCCGCCCCCCATCATGTCATCGCCGTCGTCGTCGTCACCGCAGTTGTCGTCGTCGATAACTCCCACTACTACTATTACTACTACTACTCCTGTCGCAATGGCTTATCCCGGTACCGCGCACAAGTACTCCAAACGCCGAGTCGCATTCGAGCACTCATACCTTAATCCTTTTGCTGATGCACCTAATACTATTCTCTGGGTAGGCGGTCTGGGCGATGGCCTTCTTACCGTTCCTTATCCGTCTGAAATCGCAAAATCGCTTCCGGATAATTGGGTCATAGCAGAGGTTCTGCTCGGCTCATCCTACCGCGGCTGGGGCACTAGCTCTCTCACGCGCGATGCCCGCGAGCTGGCAGAATGTGTCTCGTATTTCAAGCAGCTGCGGCCAGGCAAGAAGATTGTCGTCATGGGTCATTCGACGGGATGCCAAGACATAATGGAGTATCTTGTTGGCAGGGGAAAAGAGAAGCGCGAATCACTTGATGGTGTTATTCTCCAGGGCGGAGTCAGCGACCGTGAGGCATGGGAGGATTTCGCAAAGGAAGGAGAGAAAAAGGAGGCGCTGGAGCAAGCTATTAAGAAAACTAAAGAATTGATCGATGCAGGCAAGGGAAAGGAGATTTTGTCAACAGAGGACAATGTCGTATTGAAGGAGATGGGAGGACCCCTCAGCGCATACCGCGCGTATTCGCTGCTTGCAAAGGGTGGTGACGACGATTACTTCTCCAGCGACCTTACAGACGAGCAATTTACCAAGACTTTTGGCAGAATTCCCAGGACCACACCAGTATGCTTCTTACTCGGCTCCGAGGACCCATATATTCCTGCTTCGGTCGATAGGGAGGCATTACTAGAGCGATGGACGAAGATAATGCGTGGAAGAGGCCGCATTGTCGACGACGTGGATGGCGGCGTTATCCCTGGTGCTCATCATAATCTCGAAGATGATCCCGAACATGTCGTTGAAGACTTGGTGCAGAGAGTTTGTAGCTTTGTTACTGGACTCGAAGAAAGCCGAGCGTGGAAAAATGTTGGATCGCATTTGTAATTTCTATTTGGCCTTTTTCTTCTTCTCTTCACCCTGGAATGCGCGCAAGTGCTTGCACGTTTGCTTACCAGGGGTGGAGACATATTCAAGACACTGTCTTTCCGAGATGGACGGGGATAGCGCAACTCAAGCCCTACATATGGATGACCACTGGAAGTCTGCCAGCAAGCAGCAAGCAGTGTCGTTTTTACCCAAACTAGGTCCAAAGCTAAGGAGGTTAAACTCGTCAGGTGATGAGCACTCATTCAAAGATCTTTCCGTAGCCGCTACATCAACAAAGAGGCCCGGAGTATAAGAGCTACGAAGTCAATACTGATGGTTGGAGGATCCGCGAAGGGGGGCAAGAAGGGCGTGTTGCGTATGGATAGACAGTGAGCAGTGGTGAGTTGGAAAGCTCTCTCGCATAGAGAGTCAGCACGTGTTGATGATTTCTAAGAGATTGGAAAACCAAGTAATGTATAGCACCAAAACACGATATGAGTTCACTCTGTCGTGTCGAATTTCGAACACCAGTCATGAAAAACAACTCAATCTGGCTCAATTTTCATGTTTTGAATCATTTCATCCTATTTGAGGCACATCTACGTGGCCCTTTGTCAGCAAGTTGTTATACAACCCCCAATACAGGCCAAATGTTTTTTGATACCTCTTTCCTTGACCCTCTAATGACAAACCAAGCAAGTAACAAGAAGCGAACTAACGCCACCCGAGCTGGCCAAAAGACAGAAAAAGCGCCCGCGCAATGCATAGCCCGGTGACCCAAGGGCGACTGCTTAAGGCGGACAATGTCATTTCCACTTTGCTCGCTTCTAAACCCTCGCAACACCTTCCCCCACCGCCCCTTCTTCGAACCTCGCCTGGACAACCCAGTGCTCACCAAACTTGATCCCCTTGCCACCACTGATACCAGCATTACGCCAGGGTTTGTTTACACCAATATCCACGATCCAGATGAGCCATTTCGGGTCGCGTCCAGCGCCGTGCTGGAGCGCTTTCAGCAGCCCCGTTCGTGGTGCACCAAGACAAACGATATACTTTGCACGGACTTCGAGAGGCTCGCCTTCAAGGATCGACACTTCACCAGTGGATCCACCCACACCTGATGGAGTTTCCACGGCTAGACAGGCGGCACGGGACTTGTTCGCCCAGCCTACGATACTAAGGACAACGCGCTGATCTTCGTCGCCCAGAGCCTCGAATTCCTTGTGGCGACCGAGTAAAGCGTCGATGATTAGTTCAGGTGGTGCTTGTAGGCGCTTGAGAGCTTCTTCAGTATCTTTCCATGCACGAACGGAACCACCGAATTTTCGAAACATATCAACTTGCCGCCTTATGTCCTTGTCCCAATCGGCGTTGCGCTCGAAACCAAGAAGTGCAACCATGACCTTTGGTCCACGCTGAGCGAGCTGCCGTGCTGCTGCTATGGCTCGTGCTCCACCACGGTGATTGCCTGCTAGAACGACTATGACAGGATTGGCATTTGGGTTGTCGCGCGCCAGTCTTCTACCACCAGGATTAATCGCTGTGAGGGCGACTTCAGCAATACCTCTTCCCGAATTCTCAGCAATAAGCTCTTCAGTCAGACCAAACTCTACTTCAGCAGTCTCTTCAACCGCCAACATGCCTCCCGGTGTGATAGCAAAGCATTTGCGATTGTTCGGGACCAGACGCAGACAACCTTTTGCTGCATTAGACTCAGCGGGTGAGTCTGGAGGCGTAGCAGTGCGGCCAGGCCTGGGACTACCAGTGGCGTGTGAAGATGCATAGGGCCGATTGATGAATGAACGGTTACTTCGCGGAAGTACCCCTGAGCCCATTATATCCATGTCAGCTTGAACACTGCTGCCTTGTCGTGTAGGTGCTCGTTTGATAGAAGCTCTTGACATTGCTCGCCTGGAGTTTCGCCCGCTGCCAAAGTCGGATTCCTCTTCAGAGCTTGTATTGGTCGTGCTTTTCAGCTTGCGATCCAGCACATTCTCTGAAGGATGCAAGTTCTTTCCACCATGTGTTCCGGGCCTTGCTAGACGGTTGAAACTGACTAGGCGATCCTCGTCCGCTGTTGTATCTTCATTCCTAATCTGATTGAATACCGTGCGCTTGTCGAACTTGGAGAGATTGCTCTGGAAGTCGAATTCGGGCAGGTCTTGGATGTCGGTCGCGTCTTCGGTAGCCCAGCCATTGGTAGCATCAAGAGCTTGCTGTCGTTTCGTCTTACGATTCGAGGCGTTCGCTGCTGCAATGCCGACCCTACCACCAATAACCCCAGGTGTCCTGGTCTGTGGTTCCTCGGCAGCCTGTAGCATGGGCGTATTCCTCCAACCATTGCCTTTGCTATTGCTAGTCAGCTTATGTAGGTCCGATAATCGGGCTGCCACCTCCGCATCAAAGAAGCGCACGTACCCTTTCTTGATGCCACCAGCAGATTGGAAGTCAACCCCGTTCTTTCTCTCTTGGGCCGCAACTTCCTTCTTACGGGACTTGCCTCCCCTCCGAGTCTTCTTGCCACCGTCATCGTTCTTCTGAGGGCTCACATCATCCATAGGCTTGCCTGTTCTGGTCTTGCTGATGCTTGCTCTACGTGGCGCGATTCTAGCAATCCTCGTCTCATTATCTGCTTCTTCCGCATCTGCAA
Organism: Bipolaris victoriae FI3; assembly: GCF_000527765.1. Classification (NCBI taxonomy): domain Eukaryota; kingdom Fungi; phylum Ascomycota; class Dothideomycetes; order Pleosporales; family Pleosporaceae; genus Bipolaris; species Bipolaris victoriae. The sequence goes on from NW_014575329.1 coordinate 104,776, forward strand.
TGTCCAAAGACGAGAAAGGCCCCTCCAGTGTCGCTGCGCTTGGCTTCCGAACATTGTGATGCTTCACCTGACTAATAGACGAAGATGTAGTTTTGGGCAGAGGCGCAGCGCTCGCGCCAACCACAGCCGTGATTGGTGTGGCGGGAGCTTCCTGGGGTGGTGCTGCAGCAAGCTGACTCGAAGAGATTGTAGTATTGGTGCGCTTTCCCATACTCAGGATCGCAGGATCGACGAATGGTGCAGCCTGGACCGAGTGGGAAATCGATTTACGTGAGCCGTTGCGTGCATTCATGGACTGGTCATCGTGCGGTATGGACGACGGCTGGCTGACAAGGTGCGGCATTTGCTGCGCAGCATTTGCTCGGACATCTTGGACACGGCTCTGGGGGTATTGCGCGTATGCCGGGGGTTCAGATGGTGGCTGGGGAGGTTGCGGAGGAGCGGGCGCAGAGGCATTGACCTTGATATCAGCAATCATGTGCCCTTCGACGGTGTATGAAGGAAGACGATGACCGGAGCTTGGAAAGAACACTTTCAAAGGTGAGTACGTATTCTTCATCTCTGCCGCGACTACAAGCGGTTTGTAAACATACCATCATGAAGAGTCAAGGTGGCCGTCTGCTGGTCAACACCACTCACGACACCTAGCAAGACAGCCCCAGGAGGATTCCGAAGCGTCACTGCGACCGAGAGTCCGACAAAGCCCGTAGCCATGGTTGCAAACGGGACGCACGAGGCTGTCCCAAAGTTCTGCCTCGGGCGGTTGCTAAACGAAGCGGAACTTCGCAAAGCGCAGCGATCGAGCACTGATGCGTTCCAGCGACGTGAGTCTATCGGGCGGAATGTGAGCGTCGAGAACCTCGAAGGGGCTTCTAGGGCGTATTGACAAGAGGGCGACCCCCGGATTGGAAGGGTGGAGGTGGAGGGTACAAGTCGCGCGCATGCACTGCCGTTGTTCCTACTTTCCTACCCGACTTCACTGTTTCGCCGATCGGGCTAAGCCGCTAATTCAGCCACAGGGAAGCCACCCCAACGGCTGCTGACGTAAGATGGCACGTCTTCACATGTCGCAAATGTAGTAGCCCTAATATAAACATATGCAATGCACGGCGATCCGGTTGCAAACGAAGCCAACGTTGTTATTTTAGGATTCCAAAAGGATTATTAAGCTCATGCCATTCGCCAAGTCCAAATCAAATCAAATCCAGGGTATCCACACGCCTTTTCTCTACCTCTTTCATCGCTCTTGTGTCTTTAGATCCTTATCAAATCCGCGTTGTTTTCAACATCAACAATGTGAGCCGGTAGGGCATGTCCCTGAGTCCTAAATAAGCTCCCATGAGGCCACACCACCAAACTTGCACGAGTACCCTTGCTTATTGTTCCATGTATCAATGCTCATGCCCCGAGCGTCTTTCCCATTAAATTCGGTGATCGCATTGACTGCAATCTTTTGACCTGGAACACCGAGCTCGACCCGAGGAACGTCGAGCCACCATGTGTGCCCGTCGGTATTGAACGGCTTGTAATCTGGCTTGCGGCCATCTCTTCCCGCAATGCTCAGGAGCATAATATAGGGCGGGCCTTTGCCATGGCGCGCATTGTCCCAGTGCGGGCAGACGGTCGAGAACTGAAATCGAATCACTGCTGGTGCATAGGGGTCGTTGACTTTGATCTGTGCTTGCGAAGGCTCAAATGTTCGCTCGCCCAAGCCGTGCTCCTTGAAAGCGTCGCCATATACCTGTACGCGGCCACCTTGATCATCTCGCATGAATTCTTCATAGGAGATGATGCGCCCATCATTGCGCAATTGTTGAGAAGCGTCCCCAGGGAAGTGCCGCAGCCCAAATTCATCGTTATCCATAGTGAACTGGCGCGCATTGAATGACCTTACATATCTATGGCAAAGTCAGTAAATTACCAAGTGAAGTCACTGCTCAGAAAACATACCCTTCACCACGCATTTGGCATCCGATATGCCCAGCTCCCCAGCATGGATCAATAAGCTTCCATTCTCCGTTGTCGATCTTCACAGCATTCCAGGCATGCGTGGATTTATAGGGTGGTACGGCCTGTCCAGGCTCTAGTGGTGTATAACCGAACCCCTTGGAGGCGCCAGAACAGACTATGGCTTCGAGACCTGCTTTCAGAGCTAGAGCAGCGAATAGACCAGCATAGCCCTCGCATACTGCGAGGCCAGAGGCAATGGTCTTCTCTGGAGTAGTTGGGGAAACAGTGCCATTGAAGAACGAGTGGACATCATAGTCAACATTATGGTGTAGCCAGGTGAAAATGACGCGTGCTTTGTCGGTTGGCGAAGGAAATTGGGAGCAGAGTTGATGAGCAAGCCAGCCGACATCAGAGGAAGGGAGTTGAGTGCGTGGAAACTGCGCAGCATGATTGTCCGGAGCAGAGAAGTCCCGACATTTCAGGCAGCATCCGACAGCACCTGGCTTTGGCTTCGAGGCCATGATCGCCTCCAGATTGGGTCTGGATGACAATGGGATAGGTGGGGGTACTTTTGGTGAGGGCGTAGACTGGGAGGTGACTGCCGGCGGTCGGGTTGAGGGTACGGGAGGAGGAGAAGGCGCCTTATTATTGAAACCCATTTCCAATGCAGATCTCTGGGGAGGACGTTGTGGTGGTGGCGGCGCAACCACTCTATTCGCTCGCGGCGCATCGTTAGACGCCTGCCTCTGTGGTAGGACTGGGGCGGGCTTAGGCGATCGTTCGCGAAGGGTTGATTGTCTGGCAGGCAAAGGCGGACGGGCTGGTACATCTATATAGAATCACAGTCAGCGTCTTTCCTACTTGGTGTATCTGTCGAGATTTTGTGATATGATCTGCCATTGGCTCACTTGCAACTCATAGACAGCATGCGTGCACATGCTCATGTCTGTTTGCTGGTCTACTATGCTTACCTGGAGTCTTGACCTGCGGTGGAAGGGCTCGAGCAGGAACATAGTCACGTTTACTTTTCATCGCATTCAGAATAGCATTGCTTTGCTTAGAGTCTTCAGAAGTCCTTTTAGGTGGCAGTGGGGGCAGTTTCGTTGGATCGAATGCAGGAGCCCTGACTTGGTGCAATGTACCAGTGCTTCCATTACTTTGTGAGGCGCCATATGTCTTCACAGAACCTAAGGACAAGTTCGAAACACTGGAAGCGATTGTAGAAATGGACTCGGAAGACTCGCGCCTCCGTACGCTCGACTCGGAGGACTTGCGAGGAGGCAGTGTTGGTGTCTGTCGAGGCGTACTGCCATTGCGCGGGGGCAGCCGGGGAGGCAGTGCAGGCGATATCTTTGGGCTTGCGGTCTCGTTTACCACTGCGGGCTGATTGCCAATTTGTCGCGCAGACGTTGGTGCATTACTGAGGACTGGAGGGTTATTGACCGTCTGGCGCGAGTAGGCTGGTGGCCGCGCGCTGGGCGGTGGAGGTGGAGGCGGCTTCTTCTTGGTGGCGGCTGCATCGAAGATATAGGACGGCTTCGCGCCAGGAACAGGTGTATGGACCTCTTCAAGGTTCAGTGCTGCGATCCGCGACTTGATGGAGCCCTCGGCCATGGCGTTCGCGTTCTGTGGGGTGGTCGGAGCGGAACCGGTTTAGCTGTGGCTGGTGACAAAGAGTCGATTGAGCAGCACTCAATCGTGAACCGTTTGCTTGCCGCGTCGCTGCGCAACTTGGCTGGAAGAAATCGGCGCAACAGAGCAGGTAAAAAGTAGACGGGAGAGAGCGATTATAACACGAACGAGTGACTGGGCGGCTGGACGTACAATATGAGTGACAGTAGAACGCCTTACGAATGGCTAGTGGTATTGATTGCAGGCAGCACAGCCTCCGACCCTAGCTCCCGCTAATCCCTGTAGTAACTCACTCCTCATCTCTCGTCCCTAGGCGCGTTCCTGTCTCTCCGTCCAAGTACAAGGCTGGCAGCAGTTGGACGCAGTCTTGGTCCGCCATGGTCCGACGTTGCCATTGAGTATCGGGCTGACAGCAAAGGTACCTTGGTCGTCGCAGCAACCATGTGCTCACATCGTGGGGTCATGAGAGGCATGCTGTTTCCAGGGTAGATGCACCAATGCAGTGTGACCCATAACAAATCCTCACCGGTATGCCATGTGCCGCACATGTACATATGGAAGACACGCCTGACATGATCCACTTTGTTTCTAAGAGCTCCATTGAATATAATTGACAAATGACGCTACTTTGTCAGACAACGTTATCAAGTAGTATGTAGGAGAACATTCGCCAAAGCGAACCAGTATGGACAGTCAAAACAAAACCATTCCCCCAGCCAGCCCAAATCCTCTACCCAACCAGTGCCTCCCATCGGTCCAGTACAATCTAGTCCTGTAACACCGTGACAATCTCCAGTCCCGCCTCTCTCCATCGACGCCCAACTGTACACGCAGTGCGCAAAAAGACACTTTTTGACTTGCTGAGAAGGAGCGGAACGGGATGGCGCTAAGAATACCACCCAACCAGAGAGTACAAACACTCGCTATCCAAAACACCAGAGACGGACAAGAAGAAAAAAGAGTGGGGGTGCTGCAAGATACAGTAATGACAATATGTTGGGAGTAGCACCACAAAGTGGCACAACGTGAAATGTAAGGATTGATAGCAAGCAGAGACTGCTTGAGTTTTGTAGATCAACAAACTGATCTTCACAAGATGGCCTCTACCTCTTGCGCTTCTTGCTCTTGTCCAATGACGTGCTTAGAGCATGGGGGCCATCCACAGCCATGTTGTACTCGTATGATGGCGGAGGCGCCATTGAGACAGCAGACGGCACCGAGTTCTTCTTGACCGAGACGCCCATGTGGCGTCCATAGCGGCCCTTCCGGCCGTTGCCTTCGTCTTCACTGACACATCCGTCTGCACCAATACCAGCGTCTTTGCAGCGCTGGCACGGGCGTTGGCGATCACAGCCCTTCTTACTCTTGCGGCAGCGTTGGCACCGCGGCTTGCTTGAGAGGTCCTCCTCATCAACAGCGAGCTGATGCTGGAAGTTGATTGATGCATTCGAGGCCTTGCGTGACTGCGAGGGAAGAGATGATGGCGACATGGGGGCAGCCTTGTTGGTACCATTCGTCTTGCTCTTGCTCTTAGACATGGCTCGAGACTTGTTGGGCTTGCCAGACTTGCTCGAAACGGAACGAGCTTTGATGATGCCTGCCTGCACACGCTGATTGTTGTGCTCATCCGCCATCATCTCATCACTGACGCCCTTGAAGGAGCCGTCTCGCTCGTCCTCGTAGTCCTCGCCACTGCTGTCGGCGTCATCGTAGACACGAGTCATATCATGCAGTCCACGAGACATGTTGTATGGGAGGGGTGGCAGCTCGGCTTCGTCCTCACTGCCATCAGCACTCTCGTCACTCGAAGATGCTGCATCAGCCTTTCCGCTGAAGGCATCGTCAAGCGTTGAAGTCGAGGTACGACCGTGAGTGGAGAAGTTGGATGCATCGCCCAAGCGCATGAGCTGACGAGCAACATCTTCATCAGAGATGACGCTGATGCTCGTAAGGGTAGTATCAGGGGTGGGGAGCATTCCACTGCTGCCAGAGTAGCGGTAGTGAGAATGCTGTCCTGAGCCCCGCGCACGAGACTTGTTACCCTGCGCCGGACCACTCGATGTAGAGTAGGGTGTGACCAATCCTTGCATGTACGAGCTGTCACCTTGACCATAGCTTTGCGGCGATGGCAGCGGGTGTGAGTATGAGAATGTCTGCTGGTTGACAGAGTATGGCGAACCAGCAGTATTACCACTGATGCGTCGCTGAGGAGATGCGGATGACAAAGAAGTGGTCATGGGTACCTGGGGCGGAACGAAAAGTGGCAGCTCCTATGGAAGGGATGGGTGTCAGACTATTGCACGATGCACTCTCCCACCCAAGGTACTTACCGAGCTGTCAAACTTTGCACGCTTTCGACGCCCACCTTCGACAATGTTGTCGACACTAATCTCAGCACTGGCGAGTGGCTCCTTCCTCGAGCGGCGAGAGCTGGTAACTGAGCCATGCTCGCCCTCGCTGTCGCTGTAGTCGTCGCCATTCGCCTCAGCGAAGCTGTCATGTGAGCTGTTTCCGCGGCTCTTTGTGGAGGGGCGCATGCGCTTGCTGATTGAAGCACTTCTGCGGCCACGACTTGGGTGTGGAGAATGGCTTTGGCGAGCATGGCGAGACCCCGCTCTTGCGCCTGTTTGATTGTGCTGATGAGGCGGGAGCATCTGGAAGGCCTCTTCAAGATGAGGTCGAGGGCGGCGGGGCGAGACAGTCGTCTGTCGCGGATCAGGGGAGTACTCATCTGCATCCAGGCTTTCTGGGGAGACTCGGACATAGACAGTCATGCCATGTTCGAAGTTCTCGAACCGCGCGATGAGCGTGTTGCCATGGCGGTCTTCAAAGATGACTCCACGGCGCTCATACAGGCCGTAGAAGTTCTTCACTGTTGTAATGATGGAGTCTGTTGTATCGTGTGGGTAGATGTCTACCCGCATTGGTAGTCGGGCTTTGTGGGCTGGGGATTGGGGGAGTAGCAGCTCGAAGCTGACGTGCTTCTTGGGCATCTGCTTGGAGGGCGACAGGGAGTCATGCGCCGAGCCAGTCTCAGTGCTTGGATAGACATCCATCATGCTCGCGTCTTCCCTCTGGGGCGCCATGTCGTAGCCAGCCGCCGAGTGCATGGCTTCATGATGTCGGCCCGCTATGAGGTCTTCCACCTCAGGGAAGCGTTGTGCGCCAGCAATCCGAGGCTCAGCAAGCATGTTGGAAACTTGCATTACCAATGATCCGTGTATTATCTGCGTATTCCAAAGCCTCTAGAATGTGAGGTTTGGTTGTATGTGTGTGTGGTAGGGGGGCGCACCAAGCCTGCCGGTGTCGCAAGAGCTTGGGATGAATGGGCGGTCGTGGAAGGATAAGTGGGCGCGGTGTCTGGATTGTATAGTGTTAGCCGATGGCTCTTTTTTCGCTTTGATGGCATCCGAAATGGGCGTTGTCCTGTTCCGTAGAGTGTGTGTCGGGCTGGAGGCCGTTGGGGGGTCGTCACCGCTGCCCAGTGACGGTCTCCAGGGAGGATAGCGCGAGAGGCCCAGGGGCCGCGTCGCGACGAGGTGTAGATGCCAACCCGGTCGCAAGGCGCCATGAGGAGCTATACATACCGGCAGTGGGTTCAAGGAGCGCAGAAAGGTAGCGGAGACGCTGCGATGCGATCCCGTGTGTCGCCGCTGGATGGCAGCGTCAGGTCAGCGGCCGGAATGCGCAGACCAAGATTGGAGCGATCTGGATGCCAGATCGCGAGCCCAGATGAATGAGATGCTTGATGAGAAGGTTGGAGACTTACGAGAAGGTGGTGGTTGTGGACTGCCACCGAGATGCGTTGGAGGTGGGTTGAGCAATGGCACCGAAGCGAAGCACTTAAGGACCACCCCGACTAGGACCGCTCAAAGGTCACGACGCACTTTCCAGACGCGCCTCAAACCACAAATTGACGGTCGCCTTTGCAATAAAAGCTTTTTGGAATGCAACTCGTAGGAGCAAAATGGCATCAAAAGCACAGCGCATACTCCCCTCCAAAGCATATGCGATTGCGCCTCAGTTGGTGACTAGTATATACACTACTAGGGATGACAGGCCACCCTTAGCCACGCAAGTGGGCTACGACCGCATTGAAACGGATTAACACATCATCTGTCTTGATCCTATCTAGAGCCTGTCTGTCGAGGCCGAAACATGAGATGCCCCCCGGCGCCAGCTATGCGCCCAATCGCGACATGACCCTAGAGTGCATGCCACAGGACAAGTCAGTCGCTTGTGGGATGCCAGAACACTTAGGGAAACGTCTTCCTGCTGCCAGACACTAGATGGCATGGTATATGGCCAGCAGGCCGATACGCTGCGTTGTTGGCTTGTATACAGGCGTCTGTTCCATGTGAATAAAGGGCCGGGTTAACTTCAGCACCCTGATATCCTCGGCCGCTACGCTGAGCCGTTTGGGGTCCAGCAATGGCGTACTCTGGGTCGCCTTTTGCAAAGAATTATGGTTGGAATGCTAGAGAAGGGTGTCGGTCCCCGCTGTGGGTGAAGCGCTGTGGATTCGTTGCCAGCTGTTGCCGGGCGTCTATTGGAGAGATCGCCATGCGACAATCAATGCCACACACACCTGCTTGCCTAGAGCCATTTGGTAGGCAATTGTCCCTGAATGAGTCGCCGCCAGCAGCTGCAAAGGCTCGTGCGACTTGTGAATTACGCGACCCTAGAATTATGTCTACGTCTGTCCCCGAAATCGTCTGATGATCTCCGACCCACACAATATGACGATACAACTAGTAGCGCGAGATCCCGTAATCAGCCCGCGCATAGTCGTCGCACCCGCTTCCGAGCACAAGGACCTGTCCAAAGTACTGCGCTGCCGTTTGTTATCTCTGTTGCCAAAATTCCCGACCCTGCATGTGCCCGAGCGATCATGGCGGAAGCACCTGCGTAGCGCGGCATGCGACTTCGCAAATCCGTGGCCAAAAGCTCGGACGGCCGCTCTAAACTAATGAGGGGTCAATGAACAACTGTAGGGCTCCCGCTTTTGGCGCAACGAAGTTTTGGTAGGGATCCACGTCGCAGACCTTTTGAAAAGACGTTGTGCGCATCGTTGGCTCCATGCGATCTCGCTACGGATGCCATCGGTCCACATCACTTTGTCGGTGAAGCTCTCGGCCTTGAGTGGCTGCGGCGGGGACAAAGTAAAGGAAACATGCGCCCAACAAGATGCGGAACGCATGCCTTTCACCGTCTGCCAAACGCAAAACATGCTTGCTTATTCTCTGGAGCAACGGGGCCGCAACAAAGGCAAGTGTAGGCTGCAGTTTGAAATTTGGTGGCAGTGCGCTGATCGATAGGCTGTGGGCGCCGGCCAGCGGGTCGTTTCTGCAGGTTCCAGACCGGCACAGTTGTCGCAACCACATCCGAGGCCGTCCATGACCGTGGGGTAGTGAGCACTCATGTTGTTGTTGACCATTGAACTGGTAAATACTGTGTTTCAGAGAAAGGCCGTCAGTTGAGGGAACTGCACGTGATTTCGCGTCCTGGAATCAGCTAATTGAGGCTTGGCGCGTCAGAAGTGAGGGGTCATGGTGGGTACGCGTAGCTGGCGCAATCGGTGCCTGGAAGCGCCAAAAATCGAGTGAAACATCTACAACTAGTAACCAAATACTTCAAATCACTTTTCGCATGCTGCAATCAAGCATGTATGGCGGCGCAGACATTAAACGTTTTTCATGTCCCTGATGGTTCCCGCGTTCGCCTCGGCAATGACGTTTCTGTAGGCGGCATCCAGCAGGGGCGGGCCGTGCGCCGGCACTAGGGCGGCTCCGGCATAGCGCCGCTATCCCTGGCCTGGAGCTCGAACCAGTCAGTAAATAAACATTGAATCCAAACGCGCATAGCTCCAGACCCTCCATATAAGTTTACAAGCTCTTGTTGCCGTTGTCAACACCACTCTTCGTGCCACTCGACAACACCGGCCCGCCTATCTCATTGCCGCCTACTTATATGAAGAGTTTCTTTATGGGCAACTGACCTGTAGCACTACAACTTCCGCTGCCCCTATCGTCCACTTTCTCGCAACCGTCGCTGTCAACAAACATACACCCAGAGACTATCTCGCCTTCTGCTGATAGCCTCCAACCACAATGGACGCAAAGGTAAGCCTGCGCCTTGAGCAGTACTTTTATTCACTGAACCCGGTGTGAACGCGCTGCCTTGTCAGTGGCCTTCGTTCACACCAAGATGCAATTCCACCCAGGCTGCTTCTCTTCAAGCTTTGCTAACCCAATTGTTTACATAGCCACAACGACCCGTGAGGGCTCTTCGTATACGCGACGAAAATGCGGTGCCCCAGCTACCTGCTGGCAAGACTCTGCACTCGCGCAACAAGTCAACACCAGCTCTGTCTACACTGGTGCAGGCTGGCGGCATCAAGGCTGCTGCAGCCAAACGGACTGTGTTTGGCGATGTTAGCAACACCACTCGACAGCCTACAGCAAAAGACGATACGCAAATAACAGGCAAAAAGAAGACCCTTGAGATCCTTAAGGATACTGCTGCTGTTACTGTCAAGGAGACTGTCAAAGCTGGTACCCTTTCACGACCAGCACAACGACTAGCGACCAGCGTCTCTTCCAAAGAGAACGCCTCCAAAGATGTTACCGAGGTCGCATCTGTGGCCCCAAAGCAAGTCAGCATCGACACCAAACAATCCACAACCAATGTTCGCAAGACGCTTTCAAAGAAGTCATCGACAGCTGTATTCCAAGAGGCACCCTCAAATGCCACCATCGACACAGCCGTCGCCCCCGTAACCTCGCAACAGCCTCTCCCTGCACAGTCATCTTCATTTCCCAACGTGGACCGTGCCTCAGCACAGTCCGGACAGTCCGCGACCATTCCAGAAGAGGAAGAGAAGACCGAGACAAACAACAAGGCGGAGGACAGGTACGAATACCTCGATGCGCTCGAAGAGCAGGCGCGCGCCTTGGAGCAAGAACGAAATGAAGAGCTCGCCAAGTCCAACGGCCTCAGCGGTCTCGAACAGGAAGAGTACTGGGACGAGGAGGAGGAAGAGACCTACTACGATGCCGACGGTTACACCACCGCTAGATCCCTTCGATCGCGCGGCGATAATACAACCGGCGGTGTTACCCTGATTCTTGCACCCCGTATTACAGCAAAGACACAACGCGAACTTGAGGCTGCGCGGGTATTCGTCGAGGCAAACCGAACAACCGAAGACGTCGAGGACGAGCAGTGGGATACCTCGATGGTTGCCGAGTATGGCGAGGAGATTTTCGAATACATGCACTCTCTCGAAGAGCGCATGAAGCCTAACGCGTCTTACATGGATCATCAGGCTGAAATCCAGTGGTCAATGCGGTCCGTTCTCATGGACTGGCTCGTCCAGGTCCACAACCGCTTCACTCTCCTGCCCGAGACCCTGTTCCTTGCTGTCAATTACGTCGACCGCTTCCTTTCATGCAAGGTTGTCTCGCTTGGCAAACTCCAGCTTGTTGGTGCGACTGCTCTCTTCGTCGCCGCCAAGTACGAGGAGATTAACTGCCCATCAGTGCAGGAGATTGTGTACATGGTCGATGGCGCCTACACAGCCGATGAAGTTTTGAAGGCTGAGAGATTCATGCTCAGTATGCTCCAGTTTGAGCTGGGATGGCCTGGCCCGATGAGCTTCCTTCGTCGCATAAGCAAGGCGGATGACTACGACCTCGAGACACGTACCCTGTCCAAATACTTCTTGGAAATCACCATCATGGACGAGCGCTTTGTGGGTTGCGCCCCTAGCTTTCTTTCTGCGGGTGCTCACTGTCTGGCGCGCTTCATGCTGAAGAAGGGTGATTGGGTATGTCTATGTACGCGTTATCGCGAATGAAGATGCTAACTGATACTAGTCGCAATCGCACGTACATTACTCTGGGTACACATTGACCCAGCTCCGACAGCTCATAACTGTCATACTCGAGTGCTGTGACAACCCTCAGAAGCACCATGCTGCCGTGTACGAGAAGTACACTGACAAGCGCTACAAGCGCGCTTCCATTTTTGTCGAGGCGGAGATTTCAAAAGGCTTTTCTCTGCCACTCATGTCTAGGGACAGCCTGGCAACTCAGACTTTGAGGCGAAAGTGAATACACTTGTCTCCATGTCGTCTTGGCCTGACTGTGTTCTAACTTGGCTCGTAGGGGTCGTGTGACGGCGCATCCGACGGACATTGTCGACCAACATTCGACAGTCAAGAGCGCGATAGCGTCAGCACCCCTATCTGGTCCAGGTCAACGTCAGCACCCCCACGGTCACCACCGAAATCTTCTTCATTCTTGCTTATTGTTCCCCGACATACGGCGCTTTGGCGGCTTTCTTGAGCATGCTCAACTTCAGCAGGCGGCGGATTCTACATTGGTCCCATCTTCATCTGGACATTCGGCGCATGGTGTTTATGGATACCCGACCTAAGTCTTTTCGTTCTCTCGTCAAATTTCCATTCATCTCTCAGGGTCTGCCTCTGTGGGCGACCCGGCTGTTCGCTACCTTATTCCGTTCCTTGGACGGGGATGGATGCTGAACACGTACGATCACACTTCTCTTCGACTGTATCTTCTTATATTGGAAAGTTTTTTTTGGGCTCTATGACGAAGCCATGAGGTTATGAGCACTCCACCCGCATTATCTTAATTCTGTACATGCCGCGGCACGCTGATGTTCGGTTTCGGGGTCATCTTCTTTCGTTACTCTTTTTTTTCCTCTTGCCTCATACTTCTCTTCAAGGGGGCTCGGCGGTTGCGGGTGCTGGAAGCACACAGGAGTTTTGAGAGGGCATCGCACCAAGTGTGCCTTTGGGTTTCTCTGCGCTTTCTGCTGTCATATGGAGGCCCATAGTTTGGACTCGGCAGGTAGTCAAGAAAAGCACTTAATGTTTGCATCTTAAACCTTGCGCCCAGCCAATCTGTGACTATGCAATTGATATTGACTATTAAGCACAGCGGTATATATCCAGTGAAAAGTGAACATGTTGAATTAACGGAAGCACACGGCAGGGGCAAGAGGTATATTATGTCTGATTTTGAGTTATGGTCTAGTGCTGGCTTTGTCTTAGCACTACAAGACTGGCCGAACGACTTCGCTCGACAAGTTTGGTGTAACTGTTCACGAAGCCCGGTATGCAAGCGTCCTGCCTGTCAGTCATGTTGCTGACTTTACGTCTGAGCCAACCAATGTGCCCTGCTGTCTCCACACTCGGGTATCTCGTCGATGACTGCTTGACTGGCCATAGTCCAACTGTAGTATGTTCTGTGGGCGGCAGACCTATGTGTTGTTTACTTGGGTTCGAATAGAGAGTGATCATTGCGATGTTCCTTCTGCCGGTGCAATCAAGACTACCGAGTCACCTTTGTACTCGTTAGCTCTGCATTAATAGCCAGATACCGTGCTTCTCGCCTACCTCTTATAAAGAGCATCTCACTCTGCTTTTTGACTGTCCGCACGCGGGGTTCTTGGTCGTCATCGTCTTCCTCGGCAATGTATATCGTTTCCTCGACGTCGCCGAGGACCAGGTTGCAGTGGGAATCGTAAGCCTGCGCCTTACTGTCAGCTGGGCATGTTTGCGTATATGTCTGCTCCGGGTTATCAGAGCTTCGCAGAGACGTACATGAAGCCTGCCCTTTAGTTCACGGTCGCCGCGCAATTTGACAATGACAATCTCATCAATGCAGAGGCGCACAAGATCGAGGGGCTCGTTGGTCTCTTCTTTCTCGTCCATGGCGGGCTATTGGGCGTGCGGTGTTTGGAGCTCAGCGAATGGTGTCGCGGTGAACTTTGGAAGAGCGATCATCTTGGCGGAGCGGCAGCGGGGCTAGCGTGTGGACGCGCATTGAGTGGGCTGTGTGTCTGTGTGGACGGGCTGGCATTGCGTCAGGGCCAGGCCCTTGAAGTAACAAGGCCAGGAACACTTGCCGCCTGACCCAACATCTGCACTTTCTCCATTGTCTCTACAGCGACCCCAAGCCTTCACATCGCCTGTTTTTCGGATCCACTGCTCGAAATCCAAGAGAACAAATCATGGCCAACACCCATGATCCCGCTCAGACGGACCAGCATCCACTTCTGGCCTCACGCCCGCCCGTGACAGACCCCATTACCTATCTTACCATCATTGAATACAACCTTTCCGAAGAGAACTTGCCTGTATTACACCAGGTCCTCCAAGATGCAGAGCTCACAGCAACTATCGGCTGGGATCTGATCCATCTGTTACTTCCGCTACTTCCATTGTCTGAGGAATGCTTGCAAGACATTGCCGCAAAGGGCAACCCTAGAGAGTGCATTCTCAAGGTCACAGAGGCGCTTCGGTTGCTCCAGTTCCAGGAGCCGTATGAGGACACAGACGAAGACGAGCATGGCGCTCCATCAGCTGGTATCAAAGCTAAAGCGCCCGAGGTTGGGGTGGGAGAGTCAAGCACAAGTCCTGCCTTTCAGCCCGCTGTAGTCCCGCCCCTTCCAGTACTGAAGTTTGAGACTCTCCTTGATATATTGGCTACATTACATCGACGTGTTAAAACCAAATACCCGAGCCGCTTCCTCTCTACCAGCTTGCAGGCTGTGCTGGTCGCATACAATCGGGCCAACACCCATATTGAAGACCTCACCCTATCTGCTGTCAAGTTTGTCAAGACACTTTCCGGGACTAAGAGACCGCATCTGCCATCAAGGCGGAGCAGCGGGAATCTTCTGCGTGTAAACACCAACCAATCGGAGCCAGATCCGGAAGCGCAGGGTGATGCACCAAGCAGCGAAGAAACCGCCCTGGTAAATCGGCTACTACAGTCCTTTCTCACTCACATCCTTGAAGATTATATGCTATCTTTGAAATCAGACGATGATGTTCCAGGTCTTTCATGGGCAAGCAGGCTGATGGAAAGCTATGAACCGGAGCGAATACCCAACAAGCCTAACTACCAGAAATATGCAGACCGGTTTGCGAATGAAGAAGACCTCACTTCGCGAGCCGCAATCTTGGGCCAAATAGTAGCTTTGACTCAGGATTTGGGTCTGAAATATGAAGAGCTGATACGCACTGTAATGGACTCGGAGGAGGAGAAGCGTGGCATTCCCGGCACCGAGGATGAACCACCAGCTACGGCTGCAGATATTCCGCTTTCAAGGACTGGTGCTCTACTTCTCATTGCGGCACAAAACGTTAAACAGGAACTGTATGCTCCTGCTAAGCAAGAGGAGGAAGCGTCATCAGTAGCCATCTTCCCGGGACATGCAACGATACTTAGCAACTTTATCGGGACTCTGGGACCTCAAACTGTTGGCATGGAGCCAGAGGCACTTCTCGACACGGTTCTTGCCATGGGTCTCATTGCATTGCAAAGAAACAATGTCGGCGAGCCCAAGGACGACGAGTCATTTGCTCAGTATCTGCAAACCATCTCACTCATCTCTGCGAACTCACCCTCCCCAAGCTTACGAGGCCACGCACATTACCTCACAACAACCGTCTTGCGTTCGCACCCCCACGATCTTGTCCGTCTAACCTTCATCCGCGACACCCTCGAGCACTGTCCCTATGAGAACCTCAAAGCAAGCGCCGTATCCTGGCTCAAAGGCGAAACCCTCGAAGCAAATACACCCCACCTCCATTCTTCAGAAGACACCCACGAACCCGACCACACAAACATCTTCGCCACCCCCGTCGCCCTGTCCACCGTAGCCCCGTACCTCTGGCCCGACCTCACCCGCCACTACGCCCTTGACACCAGCCTCGAAGACTCGTGGCTGCAATTCCGCCAGGACCTCGGCTTCTACGTCGCAGCCCTCAACTTCTACTACCTTTTGCTTCAAGCCTCGCATCTCCACGATACTCTGGGTATCAAGGAGTTGAATGCCTCACATGGCATTCAGACACACTATCTCGACGTGCTCAAGCGGACCGCAGCAAGGTTCCAGAAAGAACTCGCAGCGGGTGGGGGCGTGCTGGTTGTTGAGGGCCAGGAGACGCTCGAGCAGGCGAAGGCTGATGTGGGGTTGTTGGAGAAGGTGGTGGAGTGGGTGGAGGGCGCGTTGGCCAAGTTGACGTGAATTGAGTGGGATAGGGCAAGGATTGCATTGTAATCGGTATGTCCGAGATTAGTTAGTTCGTGTGGAGAAGGGAGAGAGAGAGGGAGAGAGTTTAGTATAAGTCGAGTATGAAATGAAATGAGCAAATCCGATGCTTGTGCCAAAAAAAAACACGAGTGTTTTGTTGCGCTTGTTAAACTGCTGTCTATTTTCCTTTCATCAAAGATATGATTGAGCAGTGTTTTTTTTGTTACAACTGCACACACACACATGCTTTTTCTTATCCTTCCTTCCTTCCCTCCTCTTCTTTCTCTTTTTCTTCTTTTCTTCATCAAAACCCCTGCGCATTCATCCCCCCAAACCCCATCCCAGCATACGACCCCCCCTGCGACACCCAGCCCCCAAAATTCTCTGCTGTCAAATCATTCCAAAGGTACAAATCGCCATTTTGAAACGCGGCTGAGAAGTCGCCCATGTCGGTTGTGAAGCTGGGTTGTTGGTCGCCCATTGTTTGTGCTGAGGAGGTGGTGTCGAGGGTCATGTCGGTGGTGGGCCATTGGGGTGCGGTGGTGGGGTAGGTGGAGGAGAGGTTGAAGCCTGAGAGGGGGAATTGAGAGGATTGGTGTTGTTGCTGATGTGATTGGTGTTGTTGGTCGAGTGGGATATGTGACGACGATGATGATGATGATGCTGATGGGTTGTTTGTCGAAGTAGCAGCAGTAGCAGTAGTGTCAAGACCGGGCCCTGCGAATGATGCTACCAAGGGTTGATTCTGCGTTTCTTCACTATCCTCCTGTGTGGATGTTGTTTTCCTTCTTTTTAGTTGCCTGCCTTCCTTGCGCCATTCCAAGTACTCGTCCCACCAACTTTTAAGTTTTGCTTCGAGGAGAAACTTCCAGTGGCTGGGATTCCGGCATTTCTGCGGGCCAGCAGCGTCGCTGGTTTTTTGGATTACGGCGTCGAGATAGTGTCCTACGCGTAGACTCTGGCTTTCGAGCAGCTCGCTCATTTCCTCGTCGGTGCCGACGGCATAGTCTGCTTTCATGAGTGTGACAAGAGAGTAGACGGCGCGAACGTAAAGTACGTTCGGCGACTTGCGTAGTTCGTCTTCGGGAACGGCGAGGAAAAGGTCTAGGATTGTTTGGGCGGCGCTGATGCATTTTGTTGTTGCGTTGATTTGGAGTGCGGAGCGGGAAAGGAGAGATTCAGGTTGCACAGAGTCGTCGTCGAGGGCTGGTAGTGTGACGTGCCGGTTTTTGAATTCGATGACTGAATTCGTTGGTTTAGTAATTACCTTGGAGAGAGTGGACGAAGTTATGACTTACCGTCGAATCGACCTCCGTCCATGCCAAACTCCCACATGGCAAGCATGTCTGCGTGGTACTCGAGCTCGAGACTCACTGTATAATTCAGTCACATACACTCTTCGGAAGAATTAGCAGTTGACTCACATGTCACTACATCGTCAGGAACCGATTTCCTCCAATCCTGCATCCTCCGGTCAAAGATTCGCAGGATGATTTGCATACGCAGCTCAGAGAGACTGAAACTCGTACTCGCATCGTCAAAGCCAAATGCCGTATTTGCCTCATCGGCAATTCTCTGCAGCTTCAGCCATGCAACTATCCTCTTATCGTCTAACAATTTTGACTTTTCAAGAATTCCAAAACATTCGTCCATCCAGCTGTTGAACAGCAAGATATTAGGTCGCCTCATCCTCATTGAGAAGCCAGCACTTATAATGTACAGCAGTAGAATGGTGCGGCAGTGTTCTAACAATTCCTCTGGCGAAGAAATCTTCTGTAGTGATCGAATGGCACGCTTGGGTAGTTGTTCATGTGTTCTCGGCTTCGACGTCAGGCCGAGCTCTAGTGCCATGGAGGCTGCCATGTTGATCCACTGATATATCTGCAGCTGTCCCGGTGTCTTGGAAGGTGAGTAGTACGATACAGTAACTATCAATGCCTGGATAGCCTGAATGGACTTTTCGCCTTTGACAAAAGCAGAACGCGCGTACAATAGTACGGCTTCTTCATGCAGTCTATCGGACAATGCCGAGCCTTTGGAATGGGCAGAAGCCGCCATGATAGCATGGAAAAGTGCGGGCTTGTTTTCCCGAAGATCGAAAACGTCCCAATGTCTGGGAATCGTGATACCCGGGCAAGCCGCGACCAGCTCCTTGCGCCATATGCCCAAAAATTCGCGGGCCATGTCCTCGGAAATGACACCGCGATCTATTATATCGTTTTCAGATGACCCTAGAAATTCTTTGGGTGCGCTGGTGGTTGGTGTGGGTGTGGGTGTGGGCTCGGGCATGGGTGCTTGGTTGGTGACTGAGGGAAGGCCACAAAACCCCGTTGCGGGTATTGTTGCTGTTCCCATACTCGAGTGCCTTCGCCAAGTGGATGGAGTGTCCTCGTCTCTCGCGTGCCCTTGTTCGTCCGATTCATCGTCTCCCGTGTCATGCTCGCTAGCATCACTGGATGGACGCGCTTTTTTTGCCTTTAGAAGGCTGCGCATCTGCTGAATTTCCTTCTCCAGCTCCGTAACGCGCACATCTGTCCTTTTTCGCTGTCGCCTTTTTACGGGTGGCGCAAAGATGCAGGTCCGGTTGGCCTTGGCGCATCGCTGACACTGCGATGAGCTTGCGTCGGGGTTCACAAGACATCGGACTTTGGAAATGCGGCAAGCTTCGCAAGCGCGGTTTAACGGCTGATCCTGGGGCTTCTTCGATTGCTCCGAATCAGGACTGTTGACTAGTTGGTTCGACATTGACCAGACGTTGCGCGCGCCGGGTTGTTCTCTGCCTTCATTTATCTGGTCCGTCATGTCGGTCCAGGATGCTCGTATTTGCTTGACCACAGCCAAGACCAGAGCGGTGAACGCGGACTCCTTTGGCTTGGATTTACAAAACACCATGCATTACTTTTTCTGATTGAATGATTCCTTTCTCTTGCTAGCTGCGCAGTTCCATGTTTGTCAGCCGATAGCTCGACTCGCGCGAGATTGAACGTCAAATCCGGAGGCGCGTTAATTTCCAGGAAAGGAGCAACGATGGACACAGGGTACTGGTAGGCTGCGGGTTGACTGACAATCGGAAGTGGGCGAGTTGAGGGCTGCACGACGTCGGAGTATGACAAACATGGATGCCTGAAGGTGGACGACTTAAAGCCGCCTGCCGCCAACACTAATAGGCTTCGGGACGCATCATCACCCACCAAAGGAGCATGGGGCGGCGACGGCTCTAACAGACAACATTGTGGCTAAAGCCGTCCGCGCACCCCGTGGCTCCCGCACCCCGATGGAGACATGCATGCGCCACAATATAGCTACCCATCGAGGTCTCTGAGGCATCACAGTGGTTGCGGTCATTGGTAATCACAAGGCCAAAAGCATCGGAATGAGAAAACAGACTTATGACGCGTTCGGCATTCCGACTGTCACATGTATAAGCACGTGTTTCTATACGTATACTCTTTGTCAATGCACCAATCGCAGCCAATTCATGAACATTTGTGAAAACTAGATGCTGCGCAAAGTCTTTCAGTATACAAATTTCATCAACATACTTCTTGAATTAGCCAGAGCCGTGTGTGATCACTTCCCAGCAACAGTCATTGCAGCGTCACATGTACGTTCATGTCAGGATTGTTAAGGCGCCCAATGCTTGATCAAACGTGGGGTTTTCCCTAGTTCATTTACCAAACGTATCGACGACCGTATAGTATGTCGCGATGCTACATCTACGTATCTACTGTTTTACTACTACTCGTATAATGCTTCTTGAACCATTGCCAACCAGCAACACCTTTTTCCACCTAACAAAGCCAGTACCAAAACCTCTCAAGAGCATTGCGGGGTATCTGCTCAGGCCATACTTCTGCGTCAAGCGCGGCCTTGCCACTCCAGATGTCTGCCTCCTCTGGCTTCACCATCTTGGTGCGCTTGAACACCTTCCAGAATACGAAGAGGAGGAAGAAGATCAAAATGCCAATGTAGGCAGTGAAGAAGTCGGTAAGCTGGTCAGGTCCCCATGGGGTTTGAGTGAAGACCTTGAAGCCGTTGAAAAGGATGATGAGCGCAAAGTAGACAAAAGCCACCCAGGCGAGGTAGGGTTGCCACTTGCTCTTGAAGATCATCGTGTTGCGGTCGACGTTCTGGGCGAGGCAGGCCTTGTGGAAACGGGTGAAAGTGTAGCAAATCGAGCACCATGTGAAGAGCGAGGCAATCGTGGTCAAGTTCTGGAACCACGTGAATACCTTGTTGGCGCCAGCACTCACACTCATGTATGTGAGCAAAGAGATGGAGGCTGTGATTGCGACGCAGTAGACTGGCACACCGCTCTTGTTGCACTTGAGCAGGAACTGGGGCGCCTGCTTGTTCTGGGCGATACTGAACAGGTATCGGGAGCCGGTGTACAGGAAGGCATTGCCGGACGAGGTTGCAGAAGTCAAGATGACAGCGTTGACGATGTGCGGTAGAACTGGGATACCGGCATTCTTCATCGCGATGACCCACGGCGAAGACTGAGCACCCTTGGCGTTCTCGTCAGTGAGCTGGGGGTCGTTTGAGCTGATGGTCGTTCCAATTATGAAACTTCCAAGGACGTAGAAGAACAGGATACGCCAAAAGACACGACGAACGGCCTTGGGGATGTTCTTGCGCGGGTCAGCAGCCTCACCAGCGGCAACGGCAACCATCTCCACACCACCGTACGAGAATGCCGCGTTGACGAGTGTGGACCAGAGACCAGTAAAACGTCCTATGTCACCTTTGCCGACATACTCCTTCATGGCGCCTTCCTTCCAGTATCTGAATCCTCTCCGATCGTGGTCAGGAGCACCACCGAGCATGATGACGAGACCAGCGATAAGGAGTCCGAGGATGGTAATGATCTTAATCGAAGCGAATATGAACTCAGCCTCTCCGTAGATCGAAACAGCGAAAATGTTCAGCAGTACGATGATGACGATGATGATAGTGATCCATATCGCTGGACTGTATCTAGAGGGTGGAGTCAGCATCTATTTGTTATCAACGACTGTGCATTGCACTCACTTTTCTTCCTGATCCCAAAAGTTGATGAGAAGAGCGGCAGCAGAGATCTCGGCACAAAGAGTAATGGAACTGTTGTACCAGTTGTTCCAACCGACGGCAAAACCAAGAGCAGGATCCGCATAACGAGCGGCATACTGAGGAATAGCACCGGGAAGAGGAAGCCATGTAGCCATCTCGCCGAGACACTGCATCATGCCGTAGACAACAAGACCAGTGAGAGTGTAACCGATGAGGACAGAGACGGGACCAGCGCGAGCGAATGCACCGCCAATACCAAGGAACAGACCAGTACCAATGGTACCGCCCAAAGCGATGAATTGGATGTGACGAGACTTGAGGCCACGCTGGACATATCCATAGTCCTCTGCTTGTTGGACCGATCCATAGAGACCAGCTGCCTCGGCGAGCGCGTTGTCCTTTATCTCGCCGACATGTCCAGTGCCATGGTCGGAGGGAGACTCACCACCAACAGCATAGTGCTGCTTCTCATTGTCGGTGAGTGACATGATGGCTGTCTTCTGACAGTCGTTGCCAATGACGGGTGTGTACAGGCCTGTGGGAGTATGCAAGGCCTTGTAAGGGAGTGTGCACGGCACAGCGAGATGAAGCAAAAGAACGAAGCTGATGGTTTCCGCAGACGAAGCGAACGGAAGCACCAGGTTCAGTTTTATATTAATGGCCCTTTGACGGTCGTACCTCGCCCCCAGCCGATAACCAGGCAAAGACCTGGACCAGGGCGTACAGCAGCAGAAGGCAGGCTAGTCCGGGGTGGCCGGTATCTTGCACCCTACACGCGCAGTCTCGGCTCACCCCGCTCCCCAAATGGATGATGGCGTCTTCTCCAGCTAATAGCACGGTGGCACCGAGCAAGACATTGCCTTGTGACGATACAGCTTGCGCCGAGCGAGTGGATGGAACAGGCCCAGGGTGCTTGATAAGAGCCAGGCCAGGGGTGGGGGTAAGATTGTGTCGCATGATACACACCACATCGTGAAGCTTCGTGTGCCCAATGCGCGTTGGTGGTTGTGGTTGTTGTGGTGGAGTTTGTTTGCGTTATAGGACCTTTGGAGACACCACGTTTGGTCACCCAACTCGACAGCTCTCTGCGTACAGTCTTTGTTGTTCCCCAAACTTTGTTCGACGAGAACGGGTTCGACTGTATGGTAGGTGCGGAGAAGCGTTCACCCCCCTGTACGAGAGCCAAACCAAGCGAGGCAGAACCAACACTGGCTAAGCATGGAACTTGGCATTAAGACAAGCCTCATTGGCGCCGAAGCAAGCAAGCACCTGTCGAGCGCTAAGCACTCTCGGCAGGTGAATAGGTACCCCAGCCCATCACAACCCAAGCCACTATCGCGGGCTTGTAATAAATGACCGAATCGAATGTGTCGCCATTCGAAAGCCTTTCTGGAACGAATTTAAAGTTTAAACATCCCGGTCATCTTACCGCGCCTACGAATCTCCATGGTGGAATTGCGCGCTGACTGCTGCAACTCTGATAAGGCTAGTGGACGCAAACTGGACACGGACTTTTGAAATACCAGAACGACTCCGAAACGCGCCCGATGCGAAGGGCCTTTGGTAAGACTCTGTCGCGTTACCTTCGAAATTCAAGCTCGTAGATACGAAGTGTGAGAATAAGCCGCAGTTGCGAGTCGTGAGGTCCAGGTCACCCACACCTACGCGTGCCGCCCTTGTCGTTCCAATAGTGCAGTAGTCCAACAGTAGTAGCGCTATGGCCTCTCTATTCGCGGGTTACCGGTGGCAAAAGGGCAAGGTATGGTCAGCTTATTTACGTCCGTACATCTAACGGCATAAACACGTGCATCTATCCAATAGCATCTCAGAGTAGTGAAAGAGTAACTCCCGGAGTGTGTTCCCATTGAGAACTACAGCCGCTTCGAGTAGGATCGATTTGCAGGGATCCCTCGTATTTGGTGTTTGCCATCTCTATCGCGTGCTCGCTGTTGCACCAACCGTCTTCTACTAGGTCGCTTGTCAGGCCCAATCATGAATACAAGGCGTCTGTTCACCAGTGATCGAGAAGAATACTTAATCTCATAGGCGCAGAAACAAAATCCACTTATTTGGGTTGAATTATCTTGTAAGTGTGTGACATACACGGTATCTCTGTTATCGGCGCACTGTCCGCACGGACGACCGACCCTCAATTTGCCAGGCTCGTTGATAGCATCAAGCTTCAAAGCTTTGACAGTGACACTCTGGCATCTTCTTTTCCCATACCCTTTGTATGCGCATAATTCCCGGTCAACGTTTTGACGTCTCCACAATCATGCCCACCATGGTCCGTCCGTTATGTTGATGTAAACGAGGATTGTAGGATCCATCTCCTACTGTAGGATCGCACGTCGTTGAACGACATACCACCACAACTACGGAACGGTTATCGTGCGTTAGCCAGGTCCGATCTTTGGCATGTCGTGGTGTTCGCTCAAGCCACTGAGGTACTTGTTCAGCTCCTCGACCTTCTCCTTGTGCGTCTTGACACCCTCCTTCCTCATCTTCTCTTCCAGTCTCTTCCGTCGCATCTCGTCGTGCCGCTTCTCAGCCTCCGTCTTTTGTCTGCCGCCGCCCTCTCTTATCGATCGTTCGGCGGTCTCGGGTGATAGTGAGCGAGCGGGCGTCCCCGAAGGTGTTCTGTGTGCATCGTCTTCTGTTCCCGGTCGTTTCGCAATGCTCGTAGCGTCTCCATCAACGGGTTTGGCAGAGTCGGTCGTGGACTTGGGCTTCTTTTTCTTCTTTTTCTTATCAACACCAGCACCTTTGAGTTTCAGCGCGCCACCCGAAGCTGTGGCGTAGTCGGACGACGGCATCGTGGCTATGCGCCGATGTTTGGTTGTGAGGTTGGCCCTGGATTCCAGAAGGAAGGCGCGCGAAGATCGACAGACGGGTTCACACGTGACCTTTCAGACACGGCACGGCTCCAAACGGGTCCCACACTCTGTATGTTCTACTGTACCAACGCTTCGTTCCGTACTACGTAAAAGTCCGTCTCCACTTGGAACATACAGCGCCAGACCCCTTATTGAGGCGGCTTACCAAACTCTGCTTGTGGGATTACAATTCAGCTCTCCCGTCTAGTCTTCTTCAAGTTACCCGAACAAGACAGTGGCCTGATATGCAGGTGCAAGGATAAACTTTGTATCGCGACTAAAGATTTCAAACACGTCAGGTCGACGGCGCAACGGGAGCCTCTCTGAGGCACTGCATACTGGCATGTCGCACGCGTTTGGATCTGGCGCAAAGCGCAGAAGCAGGCATCGACGTTCTCGCAGGCGGTTGTACAAAACCTGATCTTGACGTCACACATCTGGTTGAAGTACAATGAGCCTCGGTCCGTGAGTGGGCAAGATGAACGTTGGCGCATACAACATCGGAATAAGTCCTTCATTGATCTATGTCCCGCATCTGCATGCATACTAAAGTATGATCAGTTGCCTCCCTATTGGATCGTTCCCCGCACAGTCTAATCTAGCGATGCCGCCATGTGAAAAGGAACATGTTCCCGTATATGTATGTATGTACTCGCCATGCCGTGTAAACTCCAAGCTATGAAATAAGGTAAGGAAAGAGGAAGGTGAAAAGACTAGTCGGTCCGAGAAGTGGAGTAATATGTACAAAGTCGAAATAAACCAAGCAGCGCGCCATGGAAAAAAAGGTAGCCAACAGTGGAATGTGACCCAAAAGACTGGATCATGGAAATGAAAAGACAGGGACGATTAGCCTAAACATTGTCTGGTGTAAATGGTGGAGTGATTGCCTGGTGAGATCTGAAGACTCTGTTGTCCGGACCCACTCAGTTTGGGTAGCAGGTGAAGTATGTCAGGGTGCAAGGCCGACTTTTACCGGCAATTGCCCAGGAGAGAAGCGCTGCACCAACTCGACGATAGCAACGTATCGTCTGTGTTGATCTTGGTGTTCCACAGCTGTCTTCTCTTCCTGCTCATAGCTCCATGCCGTCGAGATCTCGCATGACGCAAGCCAATTGTGCCCGTTTTGCAGCCTCGGCGAGAAGCGCAGCCTGGTTAAGGTAGTTTGTCGTCTCAGCTGCGGTGTGACCTGCCCCTGATCTATTGGGCTGGTACTCGAAACTGGGGTGTCGTTGGGCCTGTAGACGCTGTTGCTGCTGAGGCTGTTGCTGCTGCTGCGACTGCTGGTTCAGGGAGCCAAAGTAGGCCTGGTTCTGAGGACTCGTCGAGGGCGAGACAGGAGGCGCGGAGCCCGTCGAGGACCGTGAGGCAATGCTGGAGGCAGCAGCACTGTTGTAGCTTGGGGAGGCATTGCTGGACGACTGGAGGGCAGAGAAGGCAGGTCGGGTCTGGGCACCGTACGACTGTTGCGAGTAGTTGGACATTGCTGCGATTGGTCTGGGCTGGTCTGCTGGTGACTGGAGGATTGTGAAGAGTCGAGAAGGGCAGAGCAGGGCAGAACAGGACAGAAGGCAACAGAGTAGAGCAGAGCAAGAGAGAGAGGGCGGTGGATGGGTTGCAACGGCGGCCGAGGCGAGCGGGAGGGATAAAGTAAATAGTAGTGGAGCCGTGGTAGCGTATGGGGACCCTTGAATGCACCCTTGCACTGGCGATCTTTGGCGCGAGCGTAGAAGAAATCAATGACCGTAGGTACGTGCGTATTCGTCTATCCACAGTGCTTGGTCGGCAGCAGGCGAGGAAAAAGCAGCAGGACGGGACAGAAGCAAGAAAAGAAGGCGACGAGAAAGATAGGGCCACGCTTGACGGGGCACCACCTGGGCCGCGGCTCGGAAGTTCCAGATTACATGCATACTTATCCATGTGCACCAACTACGTCTACCAAACCGACCATCTGATACTAGCCCGGCGTGTAAATTTCGTCACTCTTCAACATCTGCCGATGCTGGCCAGGGCCTCGAGGCGCCAATCTTCCCTAGGCCATGCGCCCGCCGCCTTGTAGGCTCCAATTTCTCTCGCCCTGCGCCCGCCATGCCTGTATGTCCTCGTCCAACCTTCCCCAGACTCGCTAATTACTGACGCCCGCCAGCTCATCCTAATCTCAGGTTCCACCCTCCCACCCCTCCATCCCATGCCCCCGCCGCCACTCTCGCTAACCCGCCCAAAGGTTTCCCTTCTGCGGGCAAGACCACCAGAGCCCGACAACTCGAGCAATTCTTCGAGTCCAAGATTGCCAGCGCTCCTCCTGATGCCCGCACGTCCCGCCTCAAGGTGCATCTTATCAATGACCAGACTCTCGGTGTGCCGCGCTCCGTCTACCGTACGGCCAGAGCCGAAAAGGATGCGCGTGCGGAAGAATATTCTGCCGTCAAGAGAGTCTTGTCACGGGATGATATTGTTATCGCAGATGGCCTGAACTACATCAAGGGCTTTCGCTACCAGTTGTACTGCGAGGCCAAAGCCCTGCAGACCCCCAGCTGCGTGGTCAGTACAGCATTGTCGCTTCCAAGTCACTGCGCTAACAGTCCTAGAGCTGCACGTAGGCACGCCGCCCGACCGATGTCGCGAGAACAACAAGAAACTCTTGGCGGACGAGGGGACCGACGGCGGATACGAAGAGGATGTCTTTGAGAACCTCATCTTCCGATACGAAGAGCCCAATGGCATGACGCGCTGGGACAGTCCATTGTTCATTGTGGTTGAGGAAGACGAGACGCCGCCATGCGACCAGATATGGGAAGCCATGATTGGCAGTGACGGCAAGTTGAAGACTGTCAAGCCCAACCTGGCGACGGTGCTGGTGCGTGTTCTGGGTCCTCCTCGTTTCGCCAATCTAACTTCTCATAGAAACCAGCGACCGAGCAAAACTACCTCTACGAACTTGACAAGACGACGTCGGACATTCTCACGCAGATAATGGTCTACCAAAAAGATCACGCTGGTGAAGGAGGCGGACAAATAGCTGTAGCAGATGTCGAGAAGCCCATTGAACTGCCCGCGACGCCAATGACTCTCCCACAACTTCAGCGCATACGACGCCAGTTCATCACCCTAAACCGACAACACAGCTTTTCCAAGGCGCGGATAAAGGAGGTCTTTGTCGACTACTTGAACGCCGAGTTTCTGCGTTAGAATGATTGTAGTCATGTGCAGGGACAGCGTCGTTTCCAGGGCTACTATAGTCAAATAAACTATATAGTCGCATCCCGATGTCGGAATTATATCCCCAATAGACAAAGAATTGCGTGATCCCAAAATCATTCGCTATTCATGTTCAAGAAAGAAAAAAAATCCCGAGTCATCTCCTTC
Source organism: Bipolaris victoriae FI3 (assembly GCF_000527765.1). Taxonomy (NCBI): domain Eukaryota; kingdom Fungi; phylum Ascomycota; class Dothideomycetes; order Pleosporales; family Pleosporaceae; genus Bipolaris; species Bipolaris victoriae. Next base: position 131,718 of record NW_014575329.1, read on the forward strand.
CTCCACCCTCCGACTTTCCCCGACACCTGCAGGCATCTTTCGAAGCTACCGCTGCAAACAAAAAACTTCGCTATCACCTAACGCAACATCCGCTGTCGTTTCTAATCCAACTAAAGTAGGTTGTACGTAGCCTACTTACCATCGCACTTGAGTGTACAAACCAACCCAATTTGCATCAATACCGTACTTACCCACCTTTGGTTCTGGCCTCCCCACCCCGCTCCACTCCCTCCTCAGATTCCAACCCTCTTCTTCTTCTTCTCTGCATACATAAGTACTAGCACTAACCTTTTCTTTCCGCACTCGCATGCTGCAGAACCTAATGTGAATGTGAACTGACGCCATTCCTCCCGCCCCACAATCCTACCACTACCAACGCGCGGGTTGGTGGGGGGGGGGAAGGGGGGAAGGCGTGCACGTGCGGATCCGCGTAACCTTGCGTATGCGTACATGTGTGTGCGTGTGCGTGTGTGTAAGGAGGATTTTCTCGCACGCCAATGCAAGTCGTTCTCACACGCTGTATCTACGACTTTACCTACTTCACGCAACGGGAATTGTGCTAGTGGGTGATTTCTTTTGTACAGGTACGCGTACGCAATGGCAATCGCGATGGTACCGCCCGGCACCCCTGGTATGTTATGACGTTAACTGCGTCATTCGGGGAGGGGGGAGGGGGGCATTCCTTAAGTTAGGATTATAGTGAAATGGGGGAGGCAGGAGGTAAGGGGGCGGGTTGGATTGGTCGATCACGATTTGCGATCGTGATGGGTGCGGTGGGAGTGTGGATGTGGATCGGGGTGAGGTCATTTGGGTGTAAGACACCCTTGTAACTTTTGGGGCGGATGGCGGGGGGGAGGGAGATTGAGTTTGGAGGAGCATCATAGGTTTTTTCTTGTACGAAGGGAAGATGTTGATATATGGGGGAGGGGGAGGGGCTTCTGGAGCATACATTGTTTACGCTATATGTGTATGCTTTCGCAGTTTATTTTCTTGCTTCACTGGAGAAAACGAGAGATATATCGTAGACAAGATGTGAGAAGGGATGGGAATGTAAAAAGCATGAATTCGCAGAGAGAGAGAAAAATCAAGAACTACGAACCATGAAACCTTCTTTTCCCCCCAGACCAACTAACCAACTCCTCCTCCGCTCACAGCACCCTTGCAAGAACCTTCCCCAGCCTCACCCTGTTTTTGTTTTTTTGTTTTTTTTCTTTACCCCGCATAATCACAATCCTCCCCCCACGTGTAAGACCACGAGGCGCTGCACGACTGGTTCGGTCTTCCCCCATACACAGTTTTTCCCTTGTTTGGCTGTTTTTGCAATCATCCCAGTATCGCACCACTTTCTTTATGTCCGCATTCCGAGTCCATGTTCCGGTGCCCATGTTCTGTGCCCCGTGCTCCGTGATGTTTCCATGTCAAGCCCTAACTCCCCGCCCCTCCCTCCCGTACTTGACACAAACCTCTGGAAAATGCCGGTCACGTATGACCAAGATACCTTACCTCGGCATCTGGGTACGGTACTACGTGCGTACGAGATGCGCCTTTCCACACTCACCCAACTATACAAATTTTTGTTCACTCTTACTCTACTACTGCGGTGAAAACGGACTGTTCCAATGTTCCAGTCGTGACGACCGCGTGGCGCACAATGTGGCTGAAACTTGCAGCAAACATGATTCGAGTCCCTTCTTTTGTTCCTTTTGTCCGGAGAGGCTCCGGAGGGAGGAAGGGAAAGAGAGGGCCGGACAAGGGGGGGTTCGGTCGGTGGGTTTGAGGGTTCGGGAGAGAGAGCGGTGAGAAGGAGGGAGGATGGGTGGGTGCGGGTGAGATTTGATGAAGTTTGTTTGTTGGGTAGAAAGTTTTTTCTGTGGAATGAGTGGGCGAGATTTTTGGAAGAAAGGGCACGTGAGCAGGTGAGTGTGTGTCAGGTATAGACCCCGGATTCATTAAATGCTTCTTCAGCCCTGCGCGCTGTGTCTGGGGTAATTTAGGCTGATTGCGATGTACGTATTTCTGGGTACGATGGTGTGTAGTAAATCTGAAACTCGGGCTATCCAAAGAAAGCGGCAAGGTAAGGAGATAAGATGCTTGGGGGTGTTTTGCCAGGTACCATGCTATAAGAAGGGTATTTTGGAAATAATGAAGGATAAATTGAATCACTTATCTTTTGAAAGTTTTTTAAAAAAAAGAGGGAAGATATCCGGAACACTCGTGATGATAGTTGAATGATTATGAAACTAAAAAGATTATATCCAATAATGAACCCTACATTCTGCCGAATAGAAATGACAAAGGGAAGAACGACTCGGAATCTCGTCCACCCAGCGGCGGTTTTGCTCTTGTGGAGAGCTTGGTATCTCAAATAGACAACAAAAACTAAAAGTCAAATGAAACTGTGAACCAAATCCAAAGGACTCCAAATCCCCAGACGCCTATTCACACTAGACGTATATCTTCCAATATACAAACCAATCATCACGTCGTTGCATCATTATACCCATACCTCACAATCCGGAGTAGTTGCCGTCCAGCCCAACCAGATTCGCGGTATCCTCGTAATCGCCAGGGATCATGATACCCGGGTACAGGCCGTCGCTACCAGGCGTAGACCCATATTCGCAAGCAGCATTATTGAATTCTTCTCCGCTAGTCAAGCTCTCATCGCTGAAGCTCAGAACGCTCTGGGGTGGTGGGGCCTCGGAGGCGTAACTGTTCCAGTTCCAGACATTGGGCGACCATGTAGTGTTGCTGTCAGTGGTAGCAGACAAGGGTGTCATATCGAGTAGAGCGTCGGCTGGTGGACCGCCATAAATTGTATCGTAGATGTTTGTTTGTCCATTGTCCAGTGATGAGAGAAGACGCTCCCAATCTGCTGGCGAAACCTCCGACTTGATAGCTTGGTTGCTATTTGAGATCACATAACCAGCTAATGGATCCATCGGGAAAGACATGTAGTCGATATTGCGTTGCTGCTGCTGTTGACTACCAGATTGGCTCGGGTGGCGCTTGTTTGGCATTGAGAAGGATGCACGGTGAGACAATGGGCTCAAAGTTGGCTCTGAGCGGGCTGTCGGAGGTTCTGACCGAATTGAAGATAAACTCGTTGACGAGTGGTTAGGATGAGAGCCTACGTGTGGCGACAGAGCAGGAAGCGTTGCACGACGCGGTTCCCGAGCGTCTGCACGAGTAGCTTTCAAGGCACCTGGGGAGAAGCGTGCCGCCAAAGCCTTGAGCGACTTTTGTGTGGCACGGAAAGTATCCAGAGGCGCGCCCATATTTTGATCAGAGTTGTGCCGCGAGAGGGGTGGTGCTGGCATCTGATCCACGTTTGGTACAACCACGATGCCACAGCCTATCCGGCGGAAGTCAGGGTAGCCAGCGGCATTTCCGTGCTCGAGCATGTCCATGACAGTACAAATGAGACGGTTGCTTTCTTTGATGAGCTTGCCTTCGCGGGCCAGGTTGAGCGCCTGGAAAAGCAGACCGAAACCAGCTTGCACGAGAACCTCATTGCGGTTGAGGCAGAAGGAGAAGCTGAGTTTGCGTTCATCGAGGAGCTCGACAATCTGCACAATGTGTTTACAGGCATCACCAACGGCTACGACAGCCGAAGACGCTCTGTCGCCAAGATTGGCAACAACAGCTGGACGGTACACCAGAGCCCTGACGTGGTGATATGCAAGAGACTGACGTTGTTAGTACTCAGGCACCTCGCGTCATGCAGATTATACATACCAAAATCGGAGAACGGCTGCTAGTGACGTTGGTGCTGGGTTTGTCTTGTGCGAATGTGAGCTTGAGGTGCGGTGCAAGGTTGCTTTGCCAGTCCTCTAATTCGTCGGCCAACGTTGCTATGGTGCGGAAAGAGATGTCATGAGACGCAGATCCGGGATAGAGTTCCATGAGAACCCTGGACAGGATACGTGACAGGCGGAAGAGCGCTAGCGCACTGGAGAGCTTGGTATACTCGCCCGGCAATGTCGGCAGGAATCCCTTCTCTGTGACGTATTCGTCATCAGCATCTGCAGGATACTCACAGTGCACATCTTCCTCGCGAATCAGTTTCGGAAGACCAATGTGTGCAGCAGAAAAGCTACAGATAATCAGCAACGTGGCGGCGATTTCTCAGTGACACAAGCTTACCAGTCAACAGTGTAGAGTGACCAAAACGTCTTCTTGCGTGTTTCACATGTCAGCGCGTCAAGTGCGAAGCGCTTCTGGGACTGATGCAGGCCAAGACGTTGTGACAGGCCGACAGCCAAGCCTTTGTACTTGAGCAGTTGAGAGTAATCCGCTCTCAAGAGGCAGAAGATCTGAGCAAGAACAAGACACTGCAGAGTTGTTATATCGTTGGCCATCAAGAAGCTCTTGATCGCGCTTTGCCACTGGGCTTCGAAAGAGTCGACATCTTGGCCGTCGCGAGGCTGTGAAGTGTCAGTTTGTAGTCAAGCACGCGGCAGGTTTCGGGTACGTACGTCGCTCGAAAGTGCAGCGATTCCAAAAACAAGGTTGAGTTGGGCAATGGACTTTTTGTCGGTCATAGTGTCTGGGCTGGCAACATATTGCTCGTATAGACCTAAGAAGGTTGGACGATGCAGGACTGGGAACAGCGGTGCCCACTCCTGGAAGAATATGTTGACCATCTGGTCTGAGACTAGACGAGGAGGAGCCTTGAACGATACTGGACGTTTTGATTGAGTGGCAGCTGGCTTTGCACCTGCGCCGAAGAAGACACTCGAGTCAACGTCAGTTGAGAGTCTGCCTGCTTCTTGTGCTTTTTGCTTGAAGGCCTCTGCGAAATGTCAGACATGGGTGCTGCTGGAGAGGGAGCAAAGATCGTACCAACAAGTGTTCGTCCAGCCGAACTGCCTACAAAGTAAGAATCATGATTTATATCGTCGAGGAGATGTGGTGCCTGCTGCACCTTGAATGTGTCGTCCTTCTCTTGTGACTCTTCACGGCCGTCCGATATTGCCGGAGATTGTGGCGATGCTCGTCTTGCAGGTGCTTGCGATGCTGGAGAATGCGAGTGAATCCGCGATAGCATGTCAATCTTTTCGTCCTTTTCGTCCAGCAGGTCTTTGAGTTCCCGAACTTCGCTTTCCAAAGCACGGACGCGCTCTTCTAAAGACTCCGTGTATCCTCTTGGGAAAGCACGACGACTGAGCTTGTCACTCGTCTTGCACTCGAATCCAACATTTGTACACTGGGTGCAACTGGGGCGGATACCATCGCATCGTATCTTCTTGGAGCGACAACGATCGCAGGCTTGGGCGATGCGGCTCTGGCAGCTCGAGCCGACTTTGATGACCTTCATGGGCAATATTCCGGGCATGGTGGCGATATTTTCGTGTCCACGCGTCGTGAATGGTGTGGAAGTGCTGCTTGTCGTAGGCCCAACGGGCAGTCGCTAGTAGGTAGTGTTGGGTCCTGTCATGCGATGGTCCGGCGTTCCTGAGTTTGCGAAAAGCGTGTAGTCGGCAGAGTTCGACTGTGGTTGGCGTCGAGAGACGTGTGCTGGTGTCGCAGTGTAGATACAGCCGGTTAAAGTCGAGGTGAGCGTGTGCCCAGATTGAACGAGGGGGTTAAAGGTGAGCGGAAGAATCGGAGCGGCCTGGCAAATGTACATAAAGCTGCCACCTGCCACCCTGGTCTAGTCAGATCCTGGGGAATTTGTGGGTGGCTGCGGGGGCGGAAAGGCGCCATCCCAATCCCATCAGGCCACAGACGAGCAGCAGGCGTCGTTGCCGATACATTTTCGCTCATCACTAGCCACCAAACCTTAATCATGACTGGCTGCGATCAGCATGCGGGGCTGACTGCTGCTTGACGGCCGTTCTCGGCGTCCCTCATCGCGTGTGATGATCGGCCCTTTGATCCTCCACGGAGTGTTGGCCTTGACGAAACAACATGAAAGACGTCAGCCACAGTGCGCATGTTGGGCCTTATTCCCCTCGTCTGCCTTGTGACACGCTAGACCGGCGTAGAACTGTCGTTATTGGAGTCGACCCACGAGTCATCTTCATGGAGGGTATAGCACCAGAGGCCTTTTCGCTAAGAAACCACGCCTCATTTGCTGCTCGTATTCATATACACTACTCTATGTTCTCTCGATATCTACTCCATGTGCGTGCCACCCTTGCTACGGGCTTTTTGAATTTACCCAAGCAAACAAGCGCAATCCTGGGCTACCCTGATATTGTTCTAGAAGAATGCTGCTTAGTACACAAGGTGACAAGCAGTTGATCCCACTCAAGCCATGAGGATCGCCCTTAGCTTTGCAGAAAAGACATCTTGCATACCGTTCATTGGTATTGGGTAGCTGATCTCTGTTGAACGTACGACGTGGCGTGATCGTATTGTCTGCAGTCTACATACGACACTACAACTCATCACGACTGCTAAGCTATACTCTAATATTGAATACCTGTGTGCCGGCCATAGGAGAAAGCATATTATCAGATAAGTGAGCGATGCGATATACATGGCAGAAAAATCACTGCTTCGTTGCATCTTTTGTGGTGAATGCGCTTGCTTCCGGATGATCCGTCACTGATATCGCCGTGCCTATGAGAAAGCAAGTAGGATTGGATTGATCCATGCTTGTTCAGGAAAAATCAACTTCTTCCTCCTGTTCATCCATACCCAGATAGTGTATGACAGTGGGTGAATCTAACAATTTTGCTCTCTGTAGTAGTCAGCGTCAGTGTCTGTTCCTTGTTGCACGTGGCAGCTGCAGGGACGCATTCTGCACGTGTGGTCGATCAGGCGCACGTTGCCGACTTGCACCAACATGCACTTGGCAACCCAGGCGGTGAGGATTGTATCCTCTTACCGATGAACAATAAAATATGTAACCATCTTGAAACGAAGGACGTGGGGCGCGAGAAGAAGAGATGGTACTCACCTGTTTGTCAAAGACGGATGCGGCACGTTGGAGCATGTCCAGCTCTAAGCTTCGGAGCCGCTCTGCTAGTTTCCATGGTAATTCACGAATAGTGTCCTCGCGCTTGATGTCTTCAGCGCCCCTGAGCGCCTCGATCTGCGTATCAATGCGGGCTTGCAGGAGGACTGTCGCACGCAGCTGGAAGACGTCCCAAGTTGCGTCCTCTTCAAGATGTTTACGTAGCTTGGAGGTATCCAGCTCACTCTCTCTCCAAAAACCCTGGATGCTTTTCTTGCCATCAGTGGTTTGTCTGACCTTGAAGTCTAATCCATCTTCCTCGTTGACTACAACAAGCCATATGAAGTCGCCTTCCCAATGTATCTCGCCGTCTTTTTCGAAGATGCGAAATCCTGGCGCTTCTGTTGAGACATACATTTTTGCAGGTCTGAGAGGATCATCGTCTGGAATGTCGAGATCCAGGAACATGACTTTTGCAGAGGCCATACCATCTTCGAGAAATCCATATGAGAAGATGTTTTCGCACGCGCCTTTGTCGTCACCGTAGCTACGTTTGTCAGCGCATTGTTTTTGTCCGTTTTTGGCGACATACGTGATTGTTACTTCGCCCCCTTGTTCAATATTTTGGCCCTCTCGAAGTAGGAGCAAGCCATTCCCGTTGCTATCTGTTTCATATAAGGCGGCTGTGGCATTACCCGATGCGTGATTGGCCATGTCGACGCATGGCATCATGCAATCGCCAGCACCTGGGAATTCCAAGGCTCTGGACCTGTACATTGCATCGATTCGCATCCAATCATCAAAGGTGAGCATGCCGTCTTCTTCGTCCCACCAAAACTTATTGCACCATGGGATGGACTCTGTAGCGGTTCGCAGGTTCTCAAACTCGCGCAGTAGACTATTGAGCTTTGCGCTGACGGCAGGCTTGAGCGTAGTTCCGACGAGAAGCTCTCGCTCCTCCTCTGTCCAAAAAGTGGGAAGAAGCTCATCCGGGAGAAACTTGATATACTGTGTTAGAGGATTCAGCAGACCCACATCCTTTGTGTCTGGGCAACAGATGGTAGCTTGGAGGAGCAGGAATGAGAGGACAGCGCCTCTTGTTGTCTGCAGAGTGTTACTATTATGGGTACTCTGTGGGTTGCCAGAGTCTATCACGCACCCTTCCGAAGTCTCCAAGGGCTTCGAGAAGATCATGTAGACGATGATCCGACTTTGCAAGGAGATCTATATTTTGACGAGAGATGATCAATTCTTTGGGCACTACGATGAGAGGGTCGACATTGCCTCCCTGGAGGTTCTGGTCGGCGATGACGGTTGAACCTCTGTCCTCATGGCCAGGCAGGGGACCAATTTTGACCTTGTTGAAGGTGACGCCGTGAAAAGCGGCCCAGGTAGGCAATGCATCAATGGGCTGTTTGAGCCATCCCTCGGTTCTGCCTCTGCGTATCATTTCCACAGGGCGATTTTGGAGATGGGTGAATGTTGTTGTGATGAGGCGTGGGGGGAGTTTAGTTGCGGTCGTCAGGTGATGTTATGTTTTACAAGGTGCATGTTTGGCGATGGCCAATAAGCGTCTTATCGATACCGTTGGAGACATGTACGTATTGTATACACATGTCTACCCACACCACACCACACAACACAACACCAGTTCCCCTGCAGGATAGCTGCAGGCACGGCAATCAGGGTGAAGCCACAGGGGCGGACCTGCGTGCTTGTGTGACGGGTGTCAGCATTACCATGGCAGCCGGGTGGCAGCAATGGCGGCATGATGGAGATGCAGATGCAGAAGCACATGGGCGGTGGCACTGGACCCTGTGAGGTCATGTACTAGGAGGAACGACGGCTGCAGGGAGAAGGCCGACAGCGTTGGTTTCCTTAGAGACGAGAGCAGTCCAGGCCGGGTAGAGAGGGGCTACAAGTGGCCAACTCAGCGGTGCATGTTGCAGGAGCATAACAACGGGCAGTGCGGCGGATGCGCAGTAGGGGAGGACGGCCGCTCGTGCCTTGTTGTCATGGCGCTCGGGCCCCCTCGTCCAGAGTTGTTGTGATGCTGTTGGCGGGTGTGCCGAAACCATGGAGCGGAGCTAGTGCCGCCGTCCGTGCGCCTGTAAACAACAACAACACCGACATGTGCTTAAACTTGCAACCACTCCCGCACCACGGCCATCTCTACCATTATTCCTTAACCCAGACCGCAGCAGGAACAGCAGACGGCCTTCTCGCCATCTCGCCGCCAGCCTCTCCTTCACCACCACCTCTCCGCCCGCCTCCGCTGCGCCGCGCCGCCGAGTCTGCTGCTCTCATCCCAAGTCGGCCTCTCGTGACGCTCCCATATCTTCGTGCGCCGTAGCCCATCGCCACTTCCTCCCGCTGTAACAGGCAAGCACTTTGAGAGTCGCCCCCTCCTGTTCATGTCTTCGCACCGCGAGCGGACTTCCAAAATGCCTCGCGCGTCCACGACCAGCTACGGCCAGGTCATTGAGGTGAGCACCAAAACAACCACCAAAACAATGCGCCATTGGTCTAAATACTGATCCTGCGCCCCTTAGTACATCCAAGACCGTCTCTACCTGGCCTCGTACACGTATGCTCCGGATGCGTCTACCCCGTTCCCTTACCCCAAGCAGTCGCAGTCGCCTTCCAAGCGCTCGTCGCGCGCCCATGGCGGCCCTACAGCTCCAGCACACAAGGTGCTCCCGCCCGTCTACTTTAGCATTGACAAGACACTCTTGTACAATGCTTTCCATGGTGACTTTGGCCCACTTCACATTGGTCACCTGTACCGCTTCGCCGTTCAGCTGCACGAGGTACTAGGCGACCCCGCCAATGAGGATCGCGCAGTCGTCTTCTGGAGCAACGCCGACTCGAGGAGTAAGAACACTCCATCTCTGCCGCTTTTGCGCACCAATTAACGTGCCTAGGTCGCGCAAACGCTGCTTGTATCCTGGCATGCTACATGGTGCTTATCCAGTCATGGCCTCCTCACCTGGCCCTCGCACCCATCGCACAAATGGATCCTCCCTGCATGCCCTTCCGCGACGCCGGCTACAGCCAGGCTGACTATGTGCTCAACATCCAGGATGTCATCTACGGTGTCTGGAAAGCCAAGGAAGAAGGCCTCTGCGGACTCAAGGACTTTAGTCTGGAGGAGTACGTGCGCCCTTTTTGCTTTTTCTCTCAGCTGCTGACTTTGACAGATACGAAAAGTACGAGCGTGTAGATATGGGAGATTTCAACTGGATCACCCCCGACTTCCTTGCCTTTGCCTCGCCACAACAAAAGCCCACACACGAGATCCCCGCTTCCTCGCCCATGTATGCGACGCTTCCTTCCAACATTGCCGAGGTTCAAAGATCCGACCTTCCTAGCCCTTTCAAGAACGTACTCTCACATTTCTACGCGCGCAACGTCGGCCTCGTCGTTCGATTAAACTCGGAGCTGTACTCGTCCTCATACTTCACCAAGCTGGGCATTCAGCACCTGAACATGATCTTCGACGATGGAACATGCCCGCCTCTATCCCTTGTTCGCAAGTTTGTCAACCTTGCACACGAGATGATCACTGTACAAAAGCGAGGCATCGCCGTCCACTGCAAGGCTGGTCTTGGACGAACTGGCTGCCTCATTGGAGCATACCTCATCTACAAGCACGGCTTCACTGCCAACGAGATCATCGCCTACATGCGATTCATGCGCCCAGGAATGGTCGTGGGCCCTCAACAGCACTGGCTGCACCTGAACCAGGGCACTTTCCGCGAGTGGTGGTACGAGGACACCATGAAGGCCAAGTATGCTCAGATGGTACCTTCCACACCCACAAAGTCATCGCACAAGCAACGCCTTGCTAGCAACGGACAAACCTTCACTCCCCCCAACGGATCGCAGAAGCGCGCAGCTCTGGGCGAGATTGAGTCGAACGAGCGAAGCAATTCAGGACACATTGGTGTGTTAGACGACAACCTGCCTGCGCCGACACCTGGCCAGCCGCGAAAGACTAGCAAGCTTTACGGCAACGGATCGCGACAGTCACCCCAGCGCATTGACGAGAACGAGCCATTCACAAAGTCGCACACAGAGGTCAGGGCGGAGATTACACGCTTCGACGGCGAGTCAGACGAGGAGTTCCACCTTCGCCAGATTGCCCGACGAACATCGTCGCGTTCGCCCCAGCGCTCGCCCACCCTTAAGGATAAACAACGCCGTGCTTTCAGCACCACGTCTGTCATCCAGACTTCGGTAACACACACATCTTTTGGCTACGGCGAAGAGAGCGATCTCGAGAACACCGCACCAACCGGCGCGCGGCCAAAGACACCAAAGGAGAAGAGCGGCAATGGCAGCATCAGCATGACCAAGGTGCGATCAAGTCCTTCGCGGCGAAGCACCGACGGAAAGGCTGGTGTACGAAAAACCAGCGGCCGTGTTGGCAGCGTCGGCAACGCCATCTCACGAACCAAAGCATGATGAACGTTTCCGGATTTTCCACTTCTTAGTCTCCATCTCCATCGCAACGGAGTTCTAGCATGGCGCCACGGGACACTACATTTATTACGATTGTGCTCGCTTCGTTTCTCTCCTGTCCAAGTCAAGTTCTCGACCATCCAGCATACCTGCCTGGCTTTTGGCGCTGCAAATGTCTTTTTACATATTATGGGGGTCCGGCGTTTTTGGGAATTGCCAATGTTAGCATATTGGCCTTTTGGGATATCTCTGCTTGATACTTAGTCGAGGGCCGGCGCATGGAGTGCGTCGATTTGTTCTCTTCTTGTTATTCTTTTCCAACTTTTCCACTTTTTTTCTACTGTCTCGTCACCAATGGTGGGGGGTGGAGTTTGTGCGCCTGGCTTTACTAGTAGTCTTGTCCCTTTTCGCGCTTCATTTAGCTGCGGATATGTTCATGACGTGTATGAGTTTCATGATGAGCGTAATTCCAGACTTCTTTTTCCAAGAAAACACATGTTGATTTCTGAGTGTGATGTGATTGTTAAGTGATGTGAAGTGTATTTCATATCCCAGCCAAGTCTTCTCGTAATGTTCAGCAGTAGCGCACGTGACATGTCTATATCCACTTCCCAAAAAAATATGCTCCACCACCTCCACCCATCTCTTTCAAGTTACAATCAAGAACACACAATTTAACCGTCTCATGTCCGATCAGCACGGGACTCGAACCCGCAACCTTGGCCTTTTTTTACTTTGCTTTGCTTTGCTCTACTATATGTAGATCACTTGCATAGTAGGAGGGCCACGCGCTACCATTGCGCCAACCGACCCTGATTTTGTTCATGAAGCTATCTTGTGTGGTGTGTTGTACATGTATCCATGTTGCACCTGGTGTTTCTGCTGAACGTGAGTTTGGAAAGCCATGAATATAATCTGTTTTTTTCTTCTCAGGGTGGTTCAAAGTGGATATTTGTGTGTGTGTGTGTGTGTGGGGGGGGGGGGGGGGGGGTGGATATTCTTACTAGTACAAAAAGAAAATCCAAGGTTTAGTATAGTTTAGGTTCCGAGTTGCAATGTAGGGAGTATAACGTATCATATTATGATTATTTTTTCTTCTTAGAATAGCATAGCAGATCGCATCTCAACCTGCTGGAATTGGGGTTGAGGGGAAAGAATGTGTGGTAAGAGGGAAGACGAATGAGCAGCCTACGTATATAAAGCCCTTAAAGCTTCGGCTCTAAGATTTACGCAAGTGAGAATCTGCTTTGGAACCATGGAAAATCGTTTAGTAATACTATTGATGATATGTGTATCTTTCGGTGGGTATATAGCTATTAGACGCGCCTATATTAGAGTGGTGTAACGTGGATATACCTCTGTTGGACTTGAATCTCTTGTTTCATATTGGTTGGGAAGGGGATGCAATGGTAAGTATTGTGTGGGTAGGGATGCATTCTCTGACTAGTTAGTTAAGAGAGAATGTAAAGTCTTCTTTTTGGTATTCAGTTCCGTTAGGTTGGGGTGTGGCCTGCTATTTACTATGCGCACGTGATTGTGGCTTCATAGGCCAGAGGGGTACCCAATGGATCCCCGAAGGTTGGCCCCCGCCTGGGTCTCCGGTTCAGAGTATCATGGCCGATACGCCATATGTCAACCAGATGCAAATAATTAAGGTCATGTATTTTATATACCGCGCTTTTTCTAGTGAGCTGGCGCTGCAGCACTGATTAAGATTCTACTAACGGTGCAGGCTGGTTATTTAGTTGTGGCATGCAACCTGAATGGCTTGCTGCCACACAATTTAGTGCAAGCCAGCAGGCTCAATGCAGGTGAGGGTGGTGCGTATCGCTACGACAACCAACCCCCGTGACGTTCAGCTTCTTTTCAGCTTCGCATCTTAGCCTGGTTGCCTCGCTGCGTCGACCTCTCTCGGTCTGGCTCTCCTCTCCTCTCGTTTACCAATTACTGTTACCCCCAACCCCCTATCTGGCAATGTCAATGTTACAAGTCGTTCTTGATTTAGCAATAGTGAGACGTATTGTGGGATGAGCGCGTGGCGAGGCTAACGCAGGGCTAGGATCAGCTGTTCACTTGCAAAGACGAGGGCCTGAAGGTGCTCCGCGAAGCACCAAAAGAAGTGCAGAACATTGAGTACGCTTGCTTAAGTACAATTTCCGTTTACCTACAACTCACAGGCCGGCTAGTATTGTTGCAATCCATGGTCTCGGCGCCCATCCCGACGAGAGCTGGTGTAAGAACGTTGGTACGGCAGAAGAGCCGCAATGGCGCAACTGGCTCATCGAGGATGATATGCTACCAGCGGTAGCGCCAAACGCGCGCATTATGCGGTATGGGTATGCATCGCTGTGGTTCGGCCATATAGAAATGCGACACGGCATGGCTCTCATGGCCGGGCGGTTTCTAAGAGTGTTGAATCAACAAAGAAAGGTGCAGGCACGTGCTTAGTGGGCGTCGTGTATCCGCTGACTTTGTCAGCGTGCTCCGTTCCGTCCGCTGGTGTTTGTGACGTACGGCTTTGGCGGGCTGATTGTGCTTGAGGTAAGAGGACTGATAGACGTACTAGAAACGATGCAGCCATTACTAAATGTTTCCATAGGCACTGCTAGAAGCCGAACAGCACCCTGAAAAATGGCCTGGAATATTCTCGTCAAATACTGGTCTGGTCCTCTTCGGCACGCCGTTTCGAGGCGCCCAGAGGATGAAGCAGATGGAGATCCTCGAGGCAGCGTGGTTTGAGTATCACGGCTACCAGATACCGCAGTCAGGCATTGCCTATCTACAGGAACTAGTAGACACCTTTTCAAAAAAGAGGCAGGGCCAGACAAACAAGACTCAGCTCGCTTGGTTCTATGAGTCTAAGCCGAGAAACGTGGGGAAGGTTGAATCCGAGCAGGATCCGACTGTAAGGTTGATAGACACCGCACACAGTGACCATGTTAAAAACAAGTGTAGGGATTTATGATCGACAGGTACATCGGGCGCCTAGTCCCGTCTGAGTCTATAAACATCTTCGAGAACGTGCACGAGCAAGGCTTTGAGACATTCGCAGATGTGTTTCGGAAAATCTTGAAGGCATCCCCTCAGCTCTCATGGCCGCAATCTCAAGGTAACTATAATGGTAGCCCCTACTAGATTAAACAAGATGGGTTAAGGATACTAGGTGTGAGCGAGCACAAGATCGACTTTAGTCTCAAAGGCGTACCTGTATTACACCAGTTTGTCGCCCGAGATGCAGAGATGCAAGTGCTTGAGGAGGCTCTTATCGGTATTCCTCTCACCACGAGTCATCGGAAAGTAGTGGTCGTCCATGGGCTTAGCGGCGTTGGTAAGACGCAGCTAGTAGTGGAGTTTGCGCGAAAGCACCATCACCAGTTCAGCGCAGTATTCTGGCTAGACGGATCATCTAAGACCAGCCTTGAGCATTCGTTTGTTGATATGGTGCAGAGACTTCCGCCCACCGAGCTGACAGCTAATGGTGCGCAGATACTCAGCCAGGCCGCTGTCGAGGCTGTCGAGGCTGACGTGGCGGTGCGTGAGTGCTTGCAATGGTTGTCCATGTCGTTAAACTCTCACTGGCTGCTGATCATAGATAACGTTGACAGCGACTATCATAATCACAACCAGGACGACCTGCCGGCATATGACGTGGAGTACTACTTCCCACACGCAGATCACGGGTCAATCTTGATTACGAGCCGACTGGCTAGCCTTCAACAGCTTGGGTCTGGCGTCCAAGTGGGAGCAGTGACAGAAGAGCAAGGCCGTGCTATACTCGAGATCAATGCTAGGAGAGCGGTGGAATGTACGAGAAAGACTCTATCTGCTGAAAGGAGACATCGTAACTAATATGTTTTGTACAGATGCCGACGTAGTCATTGAACTTCTCGGTGGGCTCCCACTAGCCCTCACGCAAGCTGGGTCGTACACACGCGAGACGAATGTGACGACGGACATATATACGATGCATTACATCTTTACGTTGCCTCGTCTGATGGAGAATAACAGTCGCTTCGGGCTTAGTGAGTACAATTATCATGCCGTGGGGACTAACTGGACTATGTCATACGAGCAAGTGCAGAGACAGAGCGACGGGGCAGGCTGTCTACTAAAGCTGTTAGGGTTTTTAGACAGCGGAGAGGTATGGTACGAGCTAATATCAGCGTGCAAGGATCTAGCTGTAGAGATGGATGTTCCAACCTCGCTACTAGAGGTTATTCAGGACGAGCTAGCATTTCATGATGCAATGAGGCTGTTATCACGCTACTCGCTTGTAGATGACAAACAAGACACAGAAACCTACTCGATCCACGAGATGCTGCATCGATGGTGTAGTTCCCAGGTAAAAGGCAAGGAGCAGCAGGTGCTGGGCTGCTTAGCAGTAGCTCTGGTGGCATCACTTGTGCCTGTGAAGCTGGACGTAGAGTCCTGGAGGAAGCGGAAGCGGATTATGGTGCATGGGCTCCGTGTTAGTAGATGGATGATGGACAATGGTGAGTTAGGTGGAAAGCAGGCTGTCGAGGTCTCGATACGACCCGAATTATTTGATAGGCTTGGGAATCTTCTTGCAGATGAGGACTTGCAGAGTGCGGTACAGATGTACCAGCGAGCGCTAATTGGATACGAGCTGGTACTCGGGGCAGACCACATATCGACACTTGACACAGTTAAAAATTTAGGCATTCTCTACGTAAAAGAAGGCAAGATCGACCTAGCTATACACATGTACTATCGAACGCTGGCTGCATACGAGCGGGCACTCGGGCTAGACCACGCATTGACACTCCAGATGGTCAGCAGCTTGGGCATTCTCTACGCCAAGCAAGGAGAGTTCGAGCAAGCTGAGCGCATGTACCAGCGAGCTTTGAAAGGAAAAAAGACTGGAAATAGCTCAAGCAATACTCCCACGACTATGGCATTTCGCACCAAAAAGGAGGAAATCGACCTTCGTTCTCCACTCGATGCGAACGCTCAAACCCTCGTCTCACCTGTGGAAAACCAAGATCAGCAACTCAGCGAAAGGAACGACGATGGGGTACATAGCCAGGCAATTGCCGAGATCGGCTGCAATTGTCTTCCTGCTACAGAAGTTGTGGACAAGCCCACAGTACGACATGTATTGGCGGAAACAGCAGAAAAACTACCTTCTCGTTGGGAAGAAATTCAAGATCAGCTTCCCGATTCTTACAAATGGGACATCGAATTCATCACCAATCATCTTGGAGGTGCCGCCGAAAATGGTTGTTGGTCATGCACACCTTTGCTGGATGGCGAGCCAAAACAAATCCCTCTCACGATTGCTCACGCTCCTGTCGTAATACCGGTAGAACATAGATGGCCACCCGTTGGTGGGGTAAAACCCCCACCAGATCCTAGAACATCGTCACTTATAAATCCTTGGGCCGAATTACCGATGGATGTCGTACGGGATCTGTTTCTTACATTCAAAGGCGCCCTGGGTTTCTACGCTCTCATCAGCGGTCTGTTGCAGGTCATCGTCCCTGATACTTTCGAAACTGAATGGGCATCTTCTCACTTACCTCACAGCTTTGGTGGACTGAAGGTATGCTACATCATGAACACTATGGAGCCGACTATGCTTCAGTCCAATGTAACAGTCGCTCATCAGACATCTGCAACATCACAAACGCCAAACGTCCCATTCGCGCACCCATCTAGGCAGACTCGATCAGCTCAGTCCTTGCAGATCAATGACTTGATTGAAGCACGCGTATCGTCTATATCACGAGCGAAGTTCGAAGGGAGAATTGGCTTAAAGGTAGCAAAGAGTGGTGAACTCAATCAACCTTACTTGGTCATGTCGACGCACGTCATCACAGAAGCAATCTTGAGCAAAACATTCATCGGTCTAACCCGCAATCGGATAAAACGACTCCAAGATGACTGGAATGAGCATGCTGAGATTTGGGCAGGGGGTTTGAAAGTAAGCGCTAACATGGAAATCTCTACCGGGTATTTGCAAAAGCACGACTGACACAGAAGCAGATTGGTACCATCGAGAAGAGCTTCGACCAAGCTGCAGAACACTACCCCTCCGGTTTCAACCACGACATCACTCTGATAAAGCCAAACAAAGGCAGAGAGGCGCTGATCGCAAACATTCAGACTCCAATTGATGATCTTGGCTGGCTGAGTCAAGATGCCTGGTCATCACTGCGCCAGCATTCTGCGGCCATCAAAATTCTTGGGCCAACAGGACCCGACAAGCAGGCAAAATGCATCAAATGCCATACCAACTCCGAGGCCACCGTAGTGGGTGAAGGTGTGTTTCTCAATCAAACTGCTGCTGCTGGTAGCAAGGCTTTGGAGAGCCACGATGAGTCGTTTTGGAGAAAATTTGTATCGCGAGCGGTACTCTACCGTGTAAGTCCGGACTTTGACACACCCAATGGCTACAGCGGAGTAGCATTGTGGGCAGATGGCAAGAGGGAAGATGGAAGCCAAGGACCTGGCATAGTAGGCTTCCAGAGTTTTGTACAGAGGAGCGGGCACACGCAAAATTTCAATTTGCCAGAGGGTGCGCACTTGGAGGAGAGATTGAGGAAAGGGTTCGTAGCATTTTATGGTGCTTTTCAAGTGCCGGACGAGCTTCGACAGGAGTACAGAATCTTGTAACTCGGCAATTTCTTTTCGACACGTGGCACAATGAGGCAAGCCTTTTCATTCAGTTATGATTGCTACTTGAAGGAGCCTACAACCTGCGCAATACTAAGAAAGACCTGCATGACGGTCAAAAAGAGGATCAAGGTACCAAATCTAAGCCAGTTAGCCTGCATCGCTTGATATACAATACGCAAACGTACAGAAACGTCCAGAACTGCAGTGTGTCCCTGCGATCGCGAAATAGCACCCATAGACTCCAAGGTCTTGACGACTGAAGGTGTTTTTCGAGTCGAGCAATGCGCGGCCAGAGGGACGGAAAGCTCTCTGGCGTCCAATCACTCATTGAGTATTTCATCATCAAGTTTTCTAGAACCGGGTCGAAATCGCTGTGGATTGGATTCGCTGCGTTATTGATCCTGCGCAGTGAAGTCGCCGGACCACGTGAGCGACAGGCGCGGATGCATTGCTTACGGTAGCGGTAGGCGCAGCACGACCGGCACCAGCACACTCTGCGGATCCCAATGAATGCTCCTAATTTCACATGTAATGGCTTCATGTACCATGAGTTGAATAGCATAGCATATGAATCTTCAATCTCTTGTTTGAGCTCCCACGATATGCCTACAGCGGGAGATGTGATGGAATCGAAAGCACATGGCAACGAGAACAGTTCCAGAACGTGGCGTCCGCCTACATTGGTAAGAAGTAAGTGGCGTGATACATTGGGTGTCCATTGAACATCCACTCCACTGAGCACATTTAGAGTGAAAGCGTTGAGACGTTTCGCACTAATGGACAGTGACTCTTGAACACCAAGATCATCTAACATAGCATAGGACGACATTGCTAAACATAGTGTCAACAAATTTCATTAGGTTGCAGTCCTAGCTTTTCAAAACGACGTACCATGTGGCAAAGCTTGCCCGGGTGTAGTTGCAAACAAATGCTGTAAAGAGTTTTGATTTTGAATATTTGAGGTGTTCAGCATCAGCGATACGAATTTTGTGGTTGCATCTCCCACCACGTCTACTCTTTGATCCCATTTCCCACCAGGTAGAAGACCACTATGTGCAATGAGGTCAGACAGAGAATGACTGTAGGGTGCTGGAGTTGCAGATGGCGTTACGGGTACGGTCCCTGTTGTCCCTGTTGTCCCTGTCGCCCCTGCCGTTGTCCCTGGTTTCATCATGAGTGCTGCATTGTGTGTTCGCGTCTCTTCTGCAAATATACAGTATGCTGCCACAACCTTACGACACTGGCGCTTGTTTTGAAAGGAGCTGAGCATTGTAGCCCATGTTCCAAGTATACACATGACCGCATCCTCAACAAGCTCCTTGCCATCTCCGACAGCAGTGTTCGCGAAAAATCCGCGGAAGCCTGTCAAGAAAAGCTCGTCTATGATCGACTGCACTGTAGCAACCGTCATAGTACCATTTGCGGTGGTCTGGAAGTGCTTGACGATCTTAACGAACAGCTCGACATAGTCTTCTTCCCCCTCACTACCAGCATGCTGCTTCAAGATGTAGCTCAGATACGGTTCGGCTGTCTTGTCCTCTGGGTAATCGGTGAATCCTAGCGCATGGGCCAATTTAGTTAGATTGGTTGATGCTCTGTTAGTAGAGGGAGGCATGGTAAATCTTGATCGATGTAGCAGTAGGTAGAGTTCCAATTGTCCCTTTCTGCGCAGAAATGGGCGCATCAAGAGCTATTGCATGTGTGGGGGCCAAAGCTGCATGGCTCAGCCTCCTCATCAGCCTGAGCTGAAGCCTGCAGCTCGAGGATACCGCTGAGCCTATCGAGAGTGTCACTAAGATATGGTGGCTGAACGCGTCAGCTAGTGCCATCTTGCATAAGTTATCGTAGAAAATTGAGAGGTAGAAAAGCTGTAGGGAGTTATAAGTCTTCATCTCAGGTTGAAGGGTGGGCTCCCGCAGAACAGAAATAGCTGGACACCTCACGCAAACGAAAGGGCTAGTTTCATGGTATTCTACCGCTTGTAGAGTTGGTCTGGTGGTGTTCGGCTATTTCAGTTCTATGAGAGGGGTGGGCGGATGTCGATTCAGATTGTTGGAAGTAGGTAGGCCATCTATACCAAGACCTTTCTACATGACCTTCACATCTCTACTACCAAAAAAAATACCAAAAAAACATACGACAGCGGGGATTCGCCAGTGGTCACCCACCTGACTACTAGTCCGCCGGTCGAAGGTTTATCATTTGGGGAACGAACGAGACCCAGAGCAGAACTTCGCCTATGGTCGTATGTGCCAGAAAAATAGTGATAGGTTTATAATATTCGTATATTGCCGGTGTTTGCGGACTTGATTCAGATTTCCAGCAGGGCTCACGTGATGTTATCGATATGTGACTTGGCACTGCCGCATCGATTGAGGTGGGCATCTTCGCGCTCCCTTTCGCATGCCGTATGGAGATGCGTAACAAAAGTTTCAAAAGGCTAGACTATGTACAAACGGCACTAATGAACGTTGTCGTCTACAGCGCTATGTATTCAAAGAGGTGAGCGTTGAGTCAAGTGTACTTATTGTTGCATTCTATTTAGCGATGATGCGATTCTGAGATGACCACTTGTGGCCCCGATGACCATGGTGTTTGTCGTGTAGGCATCTGGCATGAGCCACCCATCTAGTGAGGATCAGAATGCATGTTTTCAGGCGGAGGGTGAGTTACTATAGACAAGGAATGACCTCGAAAAGTAGATAGAAGGGCGCTTGCAGCATGAGCCACTCAACCGAACGAGAAAGCAACGGGTGTTACAATGCGCCCGGCTAGTTGGGCGACGGCTCTCTGCACAATATCGGGTCCAAAAATCAAAAGGACGGAGAGAATATCACTCGAATTATGCCACTGGGCCTTTAGATAATCTGCCACAATGATGTTGCGGGTTTGAAGCCAGTTTAGAGAAGGCGGACCTGCCGTGAAGGAATGCCATACCGGAGACATCCCGATTAGATTGCGTGCTCTAGCGAGATAAGCTTTGCCTCGAACTGACAAAATTCGTACGGAAAGAGGCCGATTTGTATGGAAACGCACTGAGGCACGCTAACAGCCTGCTCATGGAAGGGCGATGTACGTACTTGTAGCGGCTTAGCTGGAAATTTACCCTAGCGACCATAGTAAGCGTCAGCGCAACGAGCTAGGGGTGCGGATACCCCGCACCATACTAGATAGTAGCTATGTAATGTAACACTGCTACTTATCATCCAATTTATTTAGCCAATCGTCGGTTCAGTACACCATCCACGAGAAACCTTCATGGCTACAGTATAGCCAATTATTCATTTCTATTAAGCGATAATGCCGGTTCCAGCGGACAGTCATGTCACGCTGGATTTAGGCGAAGGAAGCCCCTCCCCAGCCACTAGCTTTATAAACCTTAGATGATTACTAGTGTCCCCTCATACCTTCCAAAAGACCAGTTGCGACACGCATTCATTGAATCCAACCTTAGCAAAGAAAAGCTCAAAATGGCCGAATGGTTCGTTTTCTCCATGCTCAATTTGCATCACTGGATTAACGACTTATCATAGCAAGTGCTTGAACAATCTCGGTAAAGATTCTCGGAGATTGCACGATAAGATTATCCAGAATCCGACGATCGATGAAATACTTTTAGACTTGATGAATTCCTACAAAGTTGAGAGATGTAGTAATCGAGCGTGCAATGAAATGAAAAACCGCTTGAATAAAACAGCTCCACCATGCGAATTTAAGGGTGGAGGATTTCGTACATGGGCGTTGAAAGTCGTGTCATGTGTGTTGCATAAACCATGCAAACAGTGCGGGGGGATTAACCTGAACAACAAATTAGAGAATGCCTGGAGTAAATGCATCGATCTCATCCTAGAGACCGACGAAGCGTCAAACTGGAACAGCGATATCGATGTATTCGGTATTTACTGGTTGATCTATTGGATGGCCGAACTAAGGGATAAGCAACGAACTTCTCGGGGAGTGCCGTGGAGCGAAATGTCGCGGAGCCAAATGCCTCCTAAAACCATTCAAGCTGCCTACAAACAAAACGTACTTGGAGTGGAACAGATCAAAACAGCAATCCAAAGGGTTTCAACAATTGGTTTTTGCCAATACCGGCTATGGAGTCTGGCCACGGCTACTACTCACGGCATCGTCACCCTCCCTTTTATTATTGACGCGTTACCATCCTTCCCCAACCAAAAACACCAGGATTGCACCGCTCAGGCCTGTCTACTTGGTGGCGAGAACTCAACTGAAAAGCGGCAGCTCCATCGGCGTTGTAATGGTTCTTGTGATCCGATACTCTGCAAGGTAGAAGATGTAGGCGATCGGTGCCTTTGGATATTACCAGACAACCAGCGTGATTTATCAAATGATGGACAATCCCCCGGCAACCCCCTTCCCTTTATGGCCATTTCCCATGTGTGGCTCGACGGAACTGGTCGGGGTGAGCATTCGGGAAAGGTCAACACATGCTTGTATAGCCAATTTCAGGAATGGGCAATGGAGCAAAATTGCAAGGCCATCTGGTGGGACGCAGTCTGTCTTCCTCGCGGGGATAAGAAAAAAGAGGCCCTAAGATGGATGCACAAGAATTACTACGACGCGAAAATCGTACTTGTTCACGACCTAGAGTTGTCAGCTTTTCCGTGGAGCGATGATGAAAAGCCTTGTCTTGCCCTCGCACTGTCCACATGGTTTACTCGCGGCTGGACGACGCTGGAGCTTGCATCGGCAAAGTCTGAAGAGACTATCAAGGTCGTTTTCCGCAACGCAACAGACAACAGGCCGGTTGTTAAGAGCCTGCGAGAAATTTTCGCCGGAAGCGAACGACTTGACGCCAAACCAGTCTATAAGGCTGTTTCCGATGTTATCAAACGAGTGATGGGGGATCCAGGGAAATCTCACGACCCGGTTTCCCAAATCTCGGCAATCTTGAACCCGCGGTATACATGCTGGCTCAAAGACCGGTCCTATATTGCTGCCCTTCTTGCAGATTTGGATTCCATAGAAGGCGAGAAAAACTCCGCAACTGAGCTTGATCCGACCTGGAACGAGAAGAAATTCACCCAGTTTACCATCAAAAAGGCGGGAAAGATTTCGCCATCATCGTTACTACATGGCAACGTTACAATGTCCTACTCGGGAAATTGGTCTTGGTGTCCGCTCTCCATCTTCGACATGCCTCAGGGGACATCGAAACATAACATGCTTACCGTTGATAAGAATAGGGGTACTGTGTCTGGTGACTGGGAGGCATGGGTATTTGACTCGGAAGAAATGAAAGCAACCCCAGTTGCGACTCACGATTCTGTGCGCTTCCGAGTAGTCGATGCCTTGACATCCGGGAAGAACCTTCTCGTTTTATATCCATGGCGTAAAGAGCGAGCTGATCGTATCAAGATCGGGGAAGGTATACGTTTTCTCCTAGTTGGCACGTATCGTAAACGTAGGATGGGAGTTAGTGACTTCGGACCTACCGTCAACTACTCTAAGAAGACTGTTTACTGTGAATACATTGGTACTATAACTCTACAAGGTAATGACATGAAATTTGGCCATAGAGTTAGAGTTCAGCTGTAGCTAGCAATTCAGTGCTTCAAGGAAGGAAAGGCTTTATGCCTCGTGCTTCTTAATTTTTTCCTCCAGTACAGATGGGAGGGCTAGGCTATTCTTTGCGCTTCTAAACAGGGTCTACACGTCCTTGACTCGAGAAACCTAGCCGTGGACTTGGTTGAGAGCATCGAGGCAAGAGCAGAATCGTGAAAAACTACATGTAAGCATAGGAAGACAGGGTGAGATTCTACTGGGTGGCGGCACGTGTCCAAGCTGAGGCAAGAACAAAAGACGTTGCAGTCGTGGACTCGACACACATGCATTGTTTTCCATAACCCATCTCCAGCCAAGGGCATGTCATTTTCCCTTTGCCTACTAACCATATATTCGCACTTCAAGAAAGGTGGGAATCCGAGTGTAGGGATTTGCATGAACCAAACGATGACGCGATCGCAGGTTTTGTAGTCTAAACCCAGTTCAGCGACCACATCTAATCTCGCCCAAAAACGAAACAACCCAGTCATGCAAACGTCGTCGTCCCCCAAAAGAGATATCAATTGAGTTTGGCGCGTCTCGCTAATCAAGAAAACATTTGCTTTGAAATCAACATAATTCACAGTGGTGAATTTTCTTGTCAAAAATAAGAGACTGGGAATTCCTTGGTTACCTTGTGCTGAATTGTGGGTTCCATTTCGCCCGGCAAGCCTCGGCGATCGCAAGTCAAGACAAAACCATTTGTGTGTGCATGGTGACGAACGACTGGAACGTCTTCTGCAACTAGAATATACGACAATATGGTATGTTTTTGGTTCTGCCAAGTTGTTGAGGCTTGGAGGGTGTGCTAACGGAAGAGTGATATTAGGTGCACGCCGACTCATCTACGTTTGCCGATGGCATGAGCAAAAAGGAGGTGTATGGGCAGGTTCTTGAGCAAGCGAGGGCGTTGTTTGATGGTCAGAGGAATTGGGTACGTGTTTGCGAGGCGATGTTTATGAACGGCGAACCGAGTCGTAGTTTTTGTTAATCTTTGCATAACATGCTGACATGAAATCTAGGTCTGGTGAGTTACTGCGTTACGTTTTGTGGGATGAAACAGGCTGTTTCGATGGACAGAGAGAAAAAAGTCTAACGTGTTTCTTTCAACAGCAACTTCTCAAACGCAGCCTCCCTCCTCTGGCATGCTTACCACTCCCTGCCGGCTCCTTCGTCAGCCGTCAACTGGGCGGGCTTCTACTTCACAGACCCGTCAAAACCATCCCAGTTGCTGCTTGGTCCTTTCCAAGGACAGGTAGCATGTCAGGTCATTGCCTTTGGGCGCGGTGTCTGCGGGAAGGCGGCGAAAGAAGCGACGACGCAGTTGGTAGATGATGTGGAAAAGTTCCCAGGACACATTGCGTGTGATGGGGCGAGCCGGAGTGAGATCGTTGTTCCGATTGTCAAGGATGGGAAGGTATGTGACTCTTTGTTTGTTTACTTGCTTTCATTTGGTACTCATAGCGGTGTTATGACCGGGAATTGACAAGATACATCGATGCTAAAACAGTAAAACAGGTGGTGGCAATTATCGATATTGATTGTGCGGAGCTCAATGGTTTTACGACAGAGGATCAGGAGGCGTTGGAGGAGCTGGCGCAACTACTTGCTGAGTCATGTGATTTCTAAGAGGAAGCGACGAACATGGGCGAAGAGCATGATTTTGGCGACACAAATGCCCCACTAGGAACGAGGAAAGAGCAAAAAAGGCCCATTGCGGGATTTGGAGTAAAAAAGAGAGGCATTGATGAGCATCATAAAGACAAAGACATTGTACGGGATTTGATCAACCTCGAAACAGGCGGAGGATTGTAATAAAGGCATCGACCTTTCGGACACAAGGAAACAATAGAATGTAGACAAAAGGATACCCGTTCGAATGAAAGTTACCCAAAAGGCATTCATGTTTAATTATGAAGATATGATGGCACTGGTGTCTGCTCCAACATGATCTCTCACCATCGCCATGTCGATAAAGAAACACGGCCTATACTGCCGTCTCAAGT
The DNA here is from genome assembly GCF_000527765.1 of Bipolaris victoriae FI3. Classification (NCBI taxonomy): domain Eukaryota; kingdom Fungi; phylum Ascomycota; class Dothideomycetes; order Pleosporales; family Pleosporaceae; genus Bipolaris; species Bipolaris victoriae. Next base: position 157,302 of record NW_014575329.1, read on the forward strand.
CTACAATTAAGGCAAGATTTCGGCCTAAAATCGACAACAACACTGTCAAACTATGCATGCACGAGTTCTACAACAAACGCTGCAAAACTTGCCATGTTCCCGAGGCGATTGTGAGATTAGGCCTTGTAGATGCCGGATACCACTGCGAGGGATGCAGGTGTTTGAGGCTAGTTGAATATACCTCAGACGAGGTACCCGAATCACGTATTGGCGAAGAAAGGGCAGCCGTCGTAAGTGGCTTTGATGAGATAATTCGATCATGATTGAGTACTGATGATAACATAGCTGCTGAGAGACGAGCCAAAAGATTTATTGTCGTCCTCTTCTTCTTTGACCGTAGGAAATGTGGATGCATCAGAGCCGTATGACATGTCCATAATCGCAGCGTATGAAGACGACACCTGTAGCCTCCGGAGCACGGAAAGTAACGATGTGTTAGAAGAGGCTGTTCCAGCCACTGCTGTACACATGACACCGATGATGCCCACCGAAATCCATATCCGCTATTCCCTTGAGAGTCAAAAACGAAGACAAATAACAATTCTGGGAAGCAAATCAGTGTATGATGACGAGTCCTTGAAGCTTGGCACGTCTCTCGGTCAGGAAAATTCAATCAAATTTGATCTGACATGAGAAGAAAAGGATGATATCCAGGCTCTGATTCATGGAGCCATAAAGGGGGATGCAGAGTACCAGATCAAGCTTCTAAGATTATATGGCGAAATTTCGGCATCAGATGCGCCATGTACCTTGCCCTGGAGTAGCTCACAGCGCAGTCTCATCCGCAAAGCGCGACTTATCATGGGCCTTGAAATCCAGAGGGCTGCTGGGCGGATAACAGTCGATGCCTTGGACAAGATATCGACGCAGTTGTTTTGTCATGACAATGAAGAGGCCGCCATGGGCATGGAGGAGTTTGCAGCTTATAGCCGTGGTTTGTCCGACCGAGGTGAGATGTCTGGGGGGCGTGCAAAGCAAATCATCATGCTTGCTTTTGACGGAGAGTCGGATTTGGTTTGACGGATCGACGGTGAAGTGGTGAAGAGACAGGTATAGACGTACGACTGCAATGTCCTCAAGTCCACATGGAGTAAGCGCGGACAAGAAGGAGTTTAGTGCGTGTCGCAGCGGACTCCACCCAGGGCGCCGGCGTGCATGCATGGAGCCTAGATCTCGCTGATCGTAGCCCGATAGCCATCATGCTGGAACGGATGATGTCTTTATTCGGCCGGCTGGCGTCGTGGCAGCCACAGGAGAATGACAAGTCACAAGACGAGTATTTTGGCCGAAGAGCTCGCCGACTTCATCACACAGCAGGCGGGCGGGGTCTGACTGCATTCGAGAAGGTTGGCACGTGGCCAGGGAACGGGAGCATGGGAGGGGAGGGTGGGTGTGTTTAGTAGACGGATTTATATGCGTCCGCGGTATTACATACTTAGTCGATAGGTCGAGGTAGGCCCGGCGCGCACTGCTTACTACATACGTACGTACATGATACTGAGCTGCGCAAGACGACCATTCCTGCTGCCCACACTGCCCCAACTGCAACCTTGGAACCTGCCCACCTGCTGTTGTTGTCTTCCCTGGCATCGAGCGTCAAGCGTCCAGCCTTCCCCTCTCCGCCAATTGCGACTTGCACTCGCCGCTTCGCACACTTGCACACCCCGCCGTGGCCCCCCGACGTCATCACACCTAAGCCCCATCTTCCTCCCAACACCGCCACCCCCCTTGCGTTTGTCCAGAGACATCTTTTTGCTCAAAACTTATTGCTGCTCCTCAAGCCTCGCTTATCTCAGCTCCTAACACCCCCCCGCCCACCCCCTTCTCCACCTGCACCCATCCTCGTCGCCGCCACCCGGTCAACAAGCGCCGTCGCAATCACTCAAGCTGGCTGGCAACAGGCGCCGGAGCGCCCAGGGCGGCTTGCTCTCGAAGATGTTCGGGAATGCAAAAGACGACGAAGGTGCCGCCATCGATGCCCCTGCAAACAACGACGCGCCTAGGCCCGCGGCTGCCTCGACGGCCGACAACGCCGCCTCTGGCACACACGGCGCAAGCAATGGTGCCACTGCTGATCGCAAGGGCAGCGACTCTGCTGCTCCACCAGAGCGGAAACGACGGAGCAGTGGCGTGTCGCGTGCCCGCGATATGTTCTCGAGCGCGAAGCAGTCATTGCACATTGGCGGCTCCTCCCCCACCTCGACCTCGTCTGCCAACACCGCCCACATGTCGGAGAAGCCGGCTGCCCAAACTCCAATGCAGAAGCTGGGCAAGTCGGACGCTGCTCTCAGCGTGCCCCAGGGCTCGCTCAACAACTCTGCCGGCGAGTCCGCACCAGGCCCCCGTTCCACGTTCCGCGTCGGTGTCACCGAGGACAAGAACAAGAAGTGCAGACGGACTATGGAGGATACACACGCATACCTATACAACTTCCTCAGCACTCCGGCCCCCTCGTATGGCCTGGACAAGCCCCGCGCTGTCTCGGATGCGAGCTCGGTCCAGTCTGATCTATCGCAGGCCGTGGTTGAGAGCGATAATGGCTACTTTGCCATCTTCGACGGCCACGCCGGTACTTTTGCTGCCGACTGGTGTGGGAAGAAGCTTCACCTAATCCTGGAAGAGACGATTCGAAAGAATCCCAACACGCCGATACCCGAACTTCTTGACCAGACCTTTACCGTAGTCGACCAGCAGCTTGAGAAGCTTCCTTTGAAGAACAGTGGTTGCACTGCTGTGATTGCAGTTTTGCGATGGGAGGATCGAGTGCCCAACGCACAATCGTCCACCGGTTCTGTCCTCTTTGCACCCGCGGCAGTGTCAGCTGTCAAGCAAGCTGGTGAGGGCGGCGAGGCCAAAGACGGTGCCGACGCCGTTACCTCTGAGCCTGCAGCCGAACAGGTAGAAGCAAAACTACGAAGTGAGGCTACTCGGCAGCGCGTATTGTATACGGCGAACGTGGGCGACGCGCGCATTGTTCTTTGCAGGAATGGCCGAGCCCTTCGCCTTTCATATGACCACAAGGGTAGTGACGAGAACGAAGGACGTCGCGTTGCTAGCGCTGGTGGTTTGATCCTCAACAACCGCGTCAACGGCGTCCTCGCTGTCACGCGTGCACTGGGCGATGCATACATGAAGGACCTAGTAACTGGACATCCCTACACCACGGAGACAGTTATCCAGGCCGACCAAGATGAATTCCTCATCCTCGCCTGCGACGGTGTAAGTCATGTTCATGTGAATAATTCATATTCGCTAACAGGTACAGCTCTGGGACGTCTGTTCCGACCAAGAAGCCGTCGATCTTATACGTCAAATCCATGACCCTCAAGAAGCCTCAAAGAAGCTCGTCGATTACGCTCTTGCCCGCTTCTCCACCGACAACCTGTCGTGTATGGTTGTGCGGTTCGACAACAAAGCCCTCCGCCAGCGCAAGAACGAGGCCACGACAAGCTTGGACCAAGAGCAAGCAGCTATGAAGGGCGGCATCACTGAAGCAGACTCAATTGTAGCGCAGGCAAGGAAGTCGATTGGCGAGCCAGAGACATCGGTCGAGCATGCGGCAAAAGAGATTATCATGGAGGAAACCGAGGCTGAGCCTGGTCCTGAGCTGAGTCTCGAAGCTGCCAAAGCCGCGAGGAAAAACGACGTATAGTTAGGATGAGAAAGGGTCCACTGCATGTAATTCATAGTTCAAGGGGTGGGGGAGGCGTCTCATATGCGAGTGGAGAGGCGCATATCAATGATGAGGAAGTGATGTATAGTTTGTAGGCATGCTTGTGCATGTTATGCGCTTGATCTGTATGCATTTCCTAGAGTGTGCGCCACATCTGGACTGGGTGCTTTAGATTTGTAATCCAGCAAAAAGTCGAGACAGCGTATTTAGGTTCTGAAACTCGTGCCGTGGCACTCGTAGACGTTGGTTTGCCCCGCATGTTTGCGCATAGACTTTGGAGGAGCACGATACGCTAGTGACGATCGTGCATCGTGGGGCGTCTACCTCCGCCATCTTCCACGGCATTTCAAAAGTCTCGGGCTTTATAAGCGTAGTGCCCACTGTATCCTTCCCCCCGAACCAAACATCACTGGGGTTACACGCCCCATGCGGCTCCGAGGAGCATCGCAATAAACCATGTCTGGCCACGACGCGGCGGACTCAGCGACCAACGCCCTCGGCAGCGATGCGCGACCGGCTTTTGTGACACCGCGAGATTTACTCCAGCAATCCCGCGCCCCCTTGCCCTCTAAAGAGCAACCGCGTCAGCTTTCGGCTATCGATCGTGAGCAGCTGGACGGTCTGGTATGGCAACGCTTGTGTGGTGAAGAGTCATGGGTACAGGCTGACACGAGGCCAGAGAACCATTCGAGCTTTTCTCAAGGCGAGGACGAGCTATGACGTGCTCCCTATCAGCTACCGCCTCATCGTGTTCGATACTGCCCTGTTGGTAAAGAAGAGTCTGAATATCCTGAACCAGAATGGTGAGCTTGTCAGACATCGCATACAAGACATATCAGCTGAGAGCCCTCCATAGGCATCGTCTCAGCGCCGCTGTGGGACTCCAAGTCATCTACTTTTGCCGGCCTTCTCACAACATCCGACTACATCAACGTCATCCAGTACTACTGGCAGAACCCAGATGCGCTGGCTCGAGTAGATCAGTTCCGCCTGAACAGCTTGCGAGGTAAGGAAGCTTGGTCCACGTACACCAGGCGTGTACTGACGCAAGACAGACATCGAAAAGGCACTCGGCGTCAAGCCCATAGAAACCATTTCTATTCACCCCGACCGTCCCGTATACGAAGCATGTCGTAAGATGCTCGAGTCGCGCGCCCGGCGTATACCAATCGTCGACAGCGATGACGAGACACATAGGACCATGGTCGTTAGTGTCATTACACAATACCGCATATTGAAATTTATCGCGGTGAACGTCAAGGAGACGCAGAAGCTACGCAAGCCGCTTAGGGAGCTGAACGTTGGCACGTATACCGATCTCGCAACCGCATCCATGGATACCCCTGTCATGGACGTCATACACATGCTTGTCAAGAAAAGCATATCGAGCGTTCCTATCTTGGACAAACAAGGTAAGGAGTTGAAGTGGTTCCAGGAAGATATAGCTGACAATGGTAGGAACTGTGCTCAATGTGTTTGAAGCCGTCGATGTGATAGCGCTCATCAAGGGCGGTGTATACGACGACCTGAACCTAACGGTCGGCGATGCTTTGTTGAAGCGTTCAGATGTAAGTAGCTTGCTAGACTTGCTCGAAAGAAGTGGTATGCTAATATTTGCAGGATTTCCCTGGCATATTCACCTGCTCGCTGAACGACAACATGTCAACAATCTACGACACAATCCGCAGGTCACGCGTGCACCGCTTCGTGGTCATTGACGAGAACAGCAAACTCAAGGGCGTCGTTACGTTGAGCGACGTGCTCGAACACACTCTGCTTGAAGGCATGGAAGACGAGTAGAGCAACGCCGTCCATGGCCAGCTGTCAGGTTTACATTGGACGTCACTGGCACTCGATGAGCAAAGGATGCGACGATGCGACGACTAGATTGCCCGCTGGTGGGGCGACGATACTACCGAGTACGCAGCTGGAGCACAAGAACTAAACAAGGATTACTGCGGCTCGTCTTGGGAAATGAAGCGAAGATACCAATAGACGAAGAAAGAAATGCGCTGATTAGGACAAAGTGTTATGACTTTCTTGTATGGCGCAACGGGATGAGGAAGCCAGTGAATTGAATTTGTTTTGTGTCTTTGTAAATTCATCCTTTGCCAAAATCCCCATCTTCTTCTTTTCCTTTCAATACTCTATCCGACGCCAACAAAACCTACATGTGAATAACTTGCCCCAGTCCACTTACTTACTCGTCCCACCTAATCCCCACACCTCACCCACCCTCCTCGCAACCCCCTCCCCACTCCAATACGCCCCCGTCACCGTACCCAACGCCACAAACGGCGCACAATGCTCCCCCGCAACCCACACCCCGCGCTCCGGCATCCCGCGCCTCAACACCTCAACATCCTCATCTCCCGCCTGCAATCCAATCTGGAAATTGCAATACGAGCCCCATCCCGCTAGTTCGTCGTTTGCCCACGCCGTCGCTAGCACGGCTTTCGGCTTACACTCTTCATCATCTTTTTTGTAGTTTGGTAGCAACGAGTAATACGGGGCGAAAAAGTCGATGAGGATATCTTTGTGTTTTTCCTCGGGAATCGAGGCGAGGAGGTTGGCTATGTGTTTGCTTGTTGGACCGTGGGTGTAGAAGAGGAGGGTTGGATGAGCGGTGTCTGAGGGGAGGGCGGCGAGGTTGACGGCTTCTTGGTTCCAGGATGAGGGGTTTGTGGTGGGGGTGTAGGTTGGGTTGAGCCAGTGGGTGAAGCCGGGGTAGTGGGTGGGGTTTATGGGGGAGTCTGAGGAGGGGATTGGGCTGGGGGATGAAGTGGTGGTGGTGGTGGTGGGAGAGGAAGTGTTCCAGAAGGCGGTGGGGAAGGTGATGTAGACTTTGTCTAGATGGCCATATCCGAGGTTTTGGATTGCGAGGTTGAAGCGGGGTGGTAAGGGGGGAGTGAAGGCTGTTTTGTTTCTTTTTAGCCAGCCGAGGGGGGTGGTTATGACTACTTGGTCGAAGGTTAGGCTTTTTTTGTCTTCGAGCTCGAGTGTGACTGCTGTCTCGCCGTTGGTTTCTTGGGAGAGAATCGATTTGACTTTGTGCTCGAAGAGCATGGTCGCGCCTTTGAGTGCAGGTTCGGCAATCTTGTCTAGGACTTTGGCGTATGTCGATGCTACAAAGAGGTTTTCGCCGTCGATGCATTCTTCTAGCCAGAAGAACTTGAGACTTTGCGTTTGGATTGGCGAGCCGACAAATGCACCCCACATCTCGGCCATCTCGAGTATATCTCTTTGCTTCTTCTTTGGCTTTTCATCGTTGCCTGGGAACATTTTTACCACCTGCTCCTGAAAGTAATCGTACAAACTCATTTCGGCTGGTATTGTTGCAGACTCTTGATTCGAAAACTTCATTGCTTGCTCGATGATTCCCCAGACATGCTCACTATTTTCTGCTGCTTCTTTGTCGGGCATGTGTTTTCCTAAACTGTCAAAAACCGACTGTCGACCATCCCAGTTCATAGCCACAGTTTTTGTTCCCTTGGCAAGATCAAGAATGGGATTGTCGTCTGTTCCATGTATCCAATTTGGGCCGCTTTTCAACTTGTTAGTACGTACTTTCTCGTTCAAAGCGAGTTATCAAGAGTGTATAAGACCTACAGATCGACCAAGTGACCTAGCGCATTGCTTTGACATAACTGTAGACTGTTCAACACACAAACTCTCCCAAAAGATTTCAAAAACTACTCACCCGTCCACCAACTCTATTTCTTCCCTCGAGTATAGTCACTTTGACACCTTGCTTCAACAAGATATCCGCACATCTCAACCCAGCAACACCAGCGCCGACAATGCCAATATGTGGAATCTTTCCCGCCGCTTTCCGAATCATGTTTGGTTCATCCATGTAGCTTTGTAAATGTGGGGAGCTAGATAAATCCCTCGATATACGTGTCTCACCCTCGGGTGTTGTCCTATCATGTGTTCTGTCAGCATGCCTGACTGCGTTCTCATTGCCGATATTGCCCATGTTGACGTTGTGTGCTGTATCAAGGTAAAAAGGCAAGAGAGACAGAGAGAGAGACTAATTCGAGAGTACTCCTTGAAGATTGGATTGGGGTTGGAAAAAGGTACAGTGCAGTTCTTGGCTGATCACTACACTAGGCGCATGGCCGTTGGCTTACTCGGAAAATGCAGGGCTCGGAAGGGAAGGTGGGGTTGGACCACAACGATAGACAGCCGCGTGATAGAAGCCCAGTCCAGTCCAGTCCAGTCCGTGCTATCAATACAGCGCCAACGTGGTGTGCCCAAGTGGCAAGTGAGGCGTGTGATGAGGCGGAGTGTTGAATGTAGTCATGCTGGTCATATTGCCGGCGGCCCGCTAGCTTTAGTTGGTGGCACGAGGCTAGACAATGGCATTGATTGGACCATACACGCAAGGAAGCTCAGTTTAGCTTAATCCATTAGATTACTATCTAAAGAAAGGTCATTGCAAGAATCGTCGTCGTAAGTATGGCTGTTATTGCCGTGGTATCAAATCTCGTCCTTCATCAAACAGATGCTACTTTTACCAACACCTCACAGTGTAGAGCAGCGGAAGCATCTAAGCCTATTTGTCCTTGGAGCCAATGTGAAGCTTGTTCTTCATCTTCTCCTTCAAGTGCGACATCTTGCCGCCCTTCTCCTCGTGGCTATCAGACGACAACTTGCGACCAGTGTCCGTCTCTGCCACGCCTGCCATACCGTCAGCGCCTTTCAGAATATGCACGGCCTTTTGTGTTAACGTACTCTTGGACTCCTTTGGAGAAGCGGCGTTTTGTTTGGCAACGTCCTCTTCGTACTTGCTGCTATCCGAAGTCACGCCCGTGTTTGTCCATGCCGGAGTATCACGCTTCTCGGCTTCCTTCTCGGCTTCGGTCTTGTTGAGGCCAGCATCGGTTTCTGGACGCTGAGGCTCGGAGCCAGAGTAAAGACCGGACGAAGCCGTCACTGAGTCGGGGGCTGAAGTCTTGATAGCGGCATCAGAAGAGGTGGTGGCAGAGGTGTTCGCCTCAAGGCCGGGAGTCGCAGAAGTGACATTGCTGGGCGCTGTAGGGCCAGCTCCCGGAGCACCTGAGCGGCTGATGTCATCTAGTGGGGTGTCCTTCCAAACCTTGTCCGTGACGCCAGTGGTCTCTGTTGCGCTTGATGTGGGATTGTTGCTCAATACAGCAGTGTCAGGAGCAAGGGAGGTAATGGGCATGCCGACGTTGGAAGTGTCGTTCTTGCTAGCAGAGTCGATGGTAGGGGCAGAAGTGGTTGTCTCAGCCTGGATTTGGTGAACGGGGTCCAACTTCAAGAAAGCATCCGAACCAGACGTCTTCTCTGCTGCGGTCTCAGTCGCCTTGGCTTTGGGAAGTCAGCACCGCATAAAACGACAGATATGGAGTCTCATAAAGTCGTGGACTCACTATCGTTGCCCTGGTCAAACGGCTCGCTAACAGTGCCATTGCCCAATGCTCCAGATACAGGCTCCTTTCCGGCCGTCTCGTTGTTAGATGAATCGACATAGTCGGTCTTGTCGGCTGTAGCTAGAGGGGTTGCTAAAAGGCAGGTTCAGCACGTGACATACGGTAAGAAGGGAGACTCGTGCAGCTCACCAGCATTGCCCTTGTCGTAGGGGTCAGTTGCAGTTCCAGCGCCTTTCTCGCCCGAGATTGGCTCCTTGCCAGCAGTTTCGTTGTTGTGCGTCTGATCGCCGTAGATGAGCTTGGAAGCTGCTGTAGTAGCAGTAGTAGCAAGGTTGGTGATGGTCTCCATTGTAGCTGCAGCTAGTGCTAGTTGGATTTGTTAAGAGCAAGGTTGTGTATGCGGGAGGTAAAAGCAAAGAGTCTGGAGGGTTTGTTGTGAAATGGACGAGGCCGTGCTTTGTGTATTATCAGGGCGGGCGGGCAGTGACGTAGGTGACGGCGTTTGTCCCAGTTCCAACATTGACCACGACTGCCCGTGTGTCGCACGAGCACGCGAACCGCCATTGATCAATCTATCGTGGGCGCCTAGCTGTGGCTCCGTCGAGGCGTGTACCTGTACCTTGGTTTTGGCCACCAGCCATCAATACGTCGATGCATTCATGGTGACGCGGCTGGGCTTGCGTCATAGGGCGAGGTAGATAGGGAGTAGTACTACCACCATTGCAAACACGTCAAACAGGGCCCTGCATGTTGCTAGGTAACGCCATACGAGTCCTTCATGGCATTGCTACTTCACTGCTTTTGTTTTATTAAAGAGTATGTAAGATGTTGACATCGCGATTCAGAGACCCAATGAACTTGCCTGGTTAGATGAAGCAGAGCACGGCGGGCTGGGGGCTATGGACGGTCCAGTAGCCTTGCTGTGCCTTCAGCCGCGCCCGACTTGCCACGCGCATGTATACGCATATGCATGCACGCCTTGCAGCAAATCCTACAAGGCAAAAGTGCGCCCTTAGGAACGGGAATGTTCGCAGTTGGCATACCATTGAGCCTCAAAAACCCTTCAATCTGGCGCCCCTCCCGTTCGCAGTACCACCCAGCCCACCATGGTTCGTTTTGCAGCACGTTCTATCCTTGCACATCTGTTCGAGCCCTGGCTGCCATTCCCATCCAAGGCTGAGAGTTTCCTCCATTTTACTATCACTCCTTGCCATGGGTGCTGAGTTTGCGCTGTTGCTGCTCTTGGTCGGGCGAGCAAAATCTACAATGACTACCGTACCCAAGGTATTATTGTCGCTCGGCCCATATGACCGCCCCGACTTGATCATAAATACCAGACGTTGCTCGTCAAGCACACCCGTCACGCTCCTCGTGTATGACGCACCACTCGAGGGAATTGCTGGATTAAGTATGTTGTGCAGGTGTTGCGAGCAAGGACAACGCGATGCTCGAGGCGGCCACATGCGAATAGGTGATTGTCGATAGTGCGTTTGATTATCCACAAAATTTGGTTTCGTGCTATAAACAGCCGCAGCCTTTCCCTTGCGGTTGACTGTCGCATTATCGTCGAGACCTGTTTCGCGCCGTGATCCTATTCGCAGCCTCAGACATGGCGGCTTCGAGGCATCATTGCAGCATTCTTGATCTTCGACTAGATCCATAAACGTAGTACATGCATAGTTGTAAGCTCTAAATTTTGTTCTGGCGAGCATAAAGGAGCGCGGCGCAGGGTCAGTGCCGCAAAATTCTGGATGTTGACTCCAGCTGAAGAGATCCGGCGTAGGCTTCCATTGAGGTCTGTTGGATGAGTCTATGACCGGAAGATATATATCGTCTTCGGGTAGTAGTAGTTCATCTGAAATGTCCATTGTGCCATTTTCGCTTCCAAACTCCAGACGGGTTACGTAAAATGTACGTGATTGTCGCGAGGACGCTTCTGCCCATTCTCTCCTCGACTCAACAATCACCATTTCGTTTGTACTCTCATCGCTCTGTAGTGTAAGATCGGTCCAAGAGTCGTGAATAGGCCCTTGTTTATGCTGGCGACGATACAGCCGTTCGTCCCTCTCGACACTGGCCGGCAACGGCGAATGGAGTGGGAAGCGAGCAACATGGTAGAAAGAGGTATAGTCAATCTCTTCAACCTCAAAGGTGGTTTGATTGGAGACTGCGTAGAAGTGACCATTGTGTATCTCGAACGCGACTGTAGAGCCAATGTCCGATCCATGGAAGTTGTCCAGCACTAACCGCTTTGCGCCATCCTGTATCTTAATGCTATTGTTCAAACGTACGCCGCCAATTTCCCATTTATGGTGGCCATCGCTACCTCTCCCTGTATGCGTACCATAGTAGAGGAAATCGGCGGTGTGTCTAACGAAAAGTTTAGAGCTTGAAGGAAGCCGCACCATTTGGACCAGTCTTTTATCATCAGGACAATTGCGCGCCATACTGAGAGCAATTATATAACCACCATCGGATTCACCCTCTTTCTTGAGGTGAACAGCAAGGATTCCGTCAGCATAGTTGAGTAGGTCCACGTCAAAATTCCCAGGCACTGGAAAAGGCGGTCCTAGAATCGGTCCAGCAAATACAGTGAGATCGATATGAATATCATGCGACTGTGAGCGTAGATCCGAGAGATGTACAGTCTTGCTTTCAAGTACGCATAGGATTCCCTGTCCATAAACAAATGCGTTTCCATTGCCCCAAGTACGTGCTGAGAATGGGTATGCAGTAGACAAAGCATGCCTTCTGTCATAGATTGCTCTCACGGCTTGCTTGTAAGTAATTTTTTCTGTCCGTGCTAGTTTTGCTTCTTCTGTATAAGGAAAGTCCACCTGTCGGCAGCGTCAGCTTTGATCGTAAGCACTGACGTTTCCCACTGCAGTGCTTACTTCGATTATGCTTCTGCAAACTGTCCTTTCGTCCATCAAGGCACTCAGCTGCTGGCATGTCTGACTGAGATGAACAATGTCTTCAAGACTCAGGTTAGCAGCCACGCAGAATAGAATGTCAAAAGGGAGTTGGTCCAAGGTGGGATGCATAGACCGCGCGAGAAATGTGTAGTAAAAAGCGACCAAGAGAAGCCAGTAATTGGAATAGAGATTTTTTATATAATGGGCCAAACGTAGAGCTCAATTTCGTGAGATTTTGTACTGGAGAGAAATGTATAAACCGATAGGTCGTTTTAGTTGAGTAGCGAGCAGCTGGTCAATTCTTTACACCAGAGGAGCCGCACACGCACCATTTCATGTCTGAAGGAGCAGAGCCGCAAAAAAGGAAGATGCCGTCGCACAAGGCCGTACCCCAGTAGTACAGAAGAAGGCATCCAATCAGTGGTACAAGCCCCACTTTAGTTAAGTCGACCAGGCTGACCATGTTTGGCCAGTCAACAGATGACTGAGTATTAAAATGAGGCTCTGTGCAATGAAGACCAGGACCAAATTCAGATCACATACCGGTCAGGCTCAGCGAGGCGCCGTATGTCAGGTGTTTTCTCGTCTGTTCGTACATCGCATAACAGATCCAAATTGCTCGTGAGGCACAGGCTCAGAGCCGCATGCCTCTAGCATACACCAGGCTAGCTGCTCTGGGCCAAGTTTCTTGTTGCTGTAGCATGCTTCAACCCCCGCACTTATGTACAACACAAGCAACCATGATTCTTGTCAAACGTACGCGGTACTACCAACATCGGTATCACCCTCTCTACTTATAATTCTCATTAATGTGTTACTTCTGGCCAGCTGCGTCTTGAGTCCGGAAGTATGGGCACGTTACGACCTGTTCAGCCTTGTCCCGCCGACTTCGGCTCATTAGATGGTAGTCTTCAGCCTGATCCCACTATCAGGATCTCGTATGCACATGATACATCTGATGCGAGAAACGGCCGTGAAAATCGCTAAGGTCGTGCAGCAGTAGCGTCTCTTGGCCAACCTTTCAATGATTCTAATACGTCGCGGACAAGGCGCATTGCAGCCGCTGCAGCTAAAACAGCAGCGTAACAGCTATATCCAGTATCACGGGATAGCAGGGCAACGGCTGCTACTCCGATGAGTCGATTTACTAAAACAGTCAACTCGAACTCACGTCTTTAGCGTTGGCGGATCTACGTATAGATGCCAAATACCAGAAGCAAGAAAGGTAATGCAGAGTCAAAAGAGGCACCAGATCGGACATGACGAAGTGTGTATATAAAATGCTAACATGACCGTTCGGAAAAACGACGGCAATACAGGTGGCAGACCTACGGGTGTAGTCGGTAACGCACTCATTCTCAGCAATATGTTACTAAGCATCAATTTGAATGCGCTATTCGATCATAACATTCAGCCTTATGACGGGCTGTGGGTTGCAGTCACTTACGAAGTGCTAGTCTTGGAGAGATGATTCTTCGTCAGGCTGAACATAGCCGTTCCAATAATGGATGCTACGTTCCCACTCGATACAGCGCTATGCATCTTGCGAGCGTTGATCTTGGCCTTTGGCTTAATGCTAATGATGTGTGTTGCATCTAACAACCTGGAGCCAACTGTATCAACTGGTTTTTAGAAGTGTATACTGAGTGAACATAACCTTTTCTTAGGGAACCTAAGAAATGGTACCAGATTCGAGCAACCATACGTAACGAGACCGATAAATCTTCAAGAGACGTGTCTACTGGAAAGTGCTAGTTGGATAGCGACCAACTAAGAGGTGGAAAATCATGCTGACAACGGAAAAGCAGTGCTTGAGCTGCCATGTGTGCAGAGGATACGGACAAAAAGGCTGACAAGTCATTTCAAGAACACCCAACACTATCGCGTTGCAGCATATTCACATGCACTGCACCTCAAGTTGCTAGACATTTTACGCACACAAAACGAAACAACGAGTACCTACCATCAGCATCAGAGCTTAGAATCAGAGCCCAGCGTGCTTTTTCTTACCATTTCGCTCGCTTCTCTCTTAGTGCCCATGGCAAACTTCCAATCTGATTCTCTTATCAACCCTAGAGCTCTAGGTTGGTGACTGGGACCGGTGCCTTTTAAGCTCACATACAAGTGTATTATGCAAGATTAAGTCCCGTAGTCCTTCTATATGTTTACTTCTGGTCCATTTGCTCAGTCTTCTCATCATCACCTACCAATGCTTATGTAAAGCCATCCTTCCTTGAAGGGACCTGAACCGCGGTAAGTCTTGATTTTTTTTTCATTGTAGCTGAGAGATACCCTTTCCTTGTCAGGGCTAACACTTGGTGGCTGCATACAGCCGTAGGAAACTGCAGTTTTATCGCCCTTTGTAGGAAGAAGCCAGCCGCTCAAGGCGCAATGTCTTGCAAAATATCGTTTGGTCCCATGATCAACGGCTTATTTTTCGTTTGGGGCGGTGGCTTCCTCACAAAAATTTCGGTCGTAAGTCTCCTTTTGTAGCTAAGATGCGTATTTCTCTTATCGAACTTTACCCATAGTGGCTGCACACAGCCACCACAAGTAGTAGCTTACAGACACATACAATGATCAACTGGTTTGATTCTAATGCCTTGGCCAGTCTGTATCCCATGTTTGAGGACCTCAGAATCTGTTTGCCACCACATGCGGTCAGCTGCAAGGCTGAGGTTCAGCCCTCAGGCTGCAGCTCAGCCTGATCCTCACTACTAAGTACCGACCGAAGCCAAAAACTTTCTAGCAAGTTTTTTATGGTCTATCCACTTGCAAACATCTCGGACTACTACTCTTTGCACCACTACCTAGATGTCCACCTCGAACCAGAAATGGATCCTAGAGGGACCGAATATGGCTCGTCTCTCTCCGCACGGAGATGAGATACCCGTTAGCCATACCTCCAAAGCCAATATCTTTAGGCCATCTAGCCAATATCCTAGCTCAGTCTCTACCGGCACTTCTCGTGGGCTAAACGTCTTCAGGGAACAGATACCTACCTATCAAGAGGCATCAGACGACGACGAGCCTTCATCTACAGTCTGTGATACTTGTAGTGTACATATACAGCCTATCTGGAATTGTTCTTACTGCGACATGAACTTTTGCGATGACTGTTGGGGGAAGCAGGGCCCACACAAATTGGGTCGGAAGGGTCCCGATGGCCTACCCCATGAGAAGGCCAATCCAACAATCGTCCAAAGACTAAAGGACATCCTCGCCCCACCCCAAGATTACCATGAACAGCAAATTCTGCATGTCGAGGATGAAGATACGACATGGTTTGGGCTGGCGCGTGACAATCACAACAAATCCATTTTGGATGACCGTGGACGCTACGCTGCTATCATGGCCGACAGCAATACTGATGAGTACCAGTTCCGATATCCCCAGATCGTCTCTTTTATTGGACAAACAGGTGCTGGAAAGAGTACTCTCATCAAAATGCTCATAGATCAACAAGAGAGGATACACGGCTCGCGCGAATGGGCGTTCCCGTCACCAGTAGTTGGGTCAATGACGAACAGCAACATACCAACGTCATGTGATGTTCACCTTTACAGTGATCCAACCACATATCTATCAGAACATCCCATGCTTTTCGCAGACTGCGAAGGTTTGGAAGGCGGCGAAAACACTCCAATAAGCGCTCAGTATCGCGAGAAGGCGTCACATACTTCTGAAGAGAGGGGGAAAGGGAGAGAGATGCGCCGAGAGCATCCCAAACTACAACAGATTACCAGAGGATTGAATCGCACACGTCGAGAAATCAAATGGGCGAACTCGCCAGAAAAGACAAAACGTCAGTACGCAGTCACAGAGTTTTATCCACGTTTGCTATACACATTTTCGGATGTGATCGTGTTCGTCTTGCGAAATGCAAAGTAAGTTCTAAAAGTCTATACCTTAATGCTCCGTTGTGTTTACTATTTGCCTATATTTTTCTTTTAATCATTGTCGACCTGCTCCAACTATCTTTTCTAAATCTGACTCAATATTGCAGGACATTTGAGTCTACTGTGCTCACACTGTTGATCAAATGGGCTAGATCGTCCATTGAAAAGTCAGTCAACCAACCTATCCTGCCTCACGCCATCATTGCTCTCAACGCGACAAGTACCAAAGTCGATCAGAGCGCTTGGGACCCTGAATATGCAACGGAATCTCTTCTAGCTGATGTCGCTGGTGCAGTCGATCGAGACCCAGCTTTTAAAGAGCTAAAAGAATATTGGGGTGGGAAGGGTAGAAACATTCACACCGTGAAAGATCTTCTTCTATGCTACTATTCCTCGATCACCGTTATAAGGATACCCGGAGATGGCCGTTATATGATGATCGACGAACAGATCCAAAAACTTCACGATACGCTGTCTAGGCGGTGCAGAGAGTCATTCAATACGAAGCGTAGGTCTCGCATGCTTTTCAACTCCGACGCTTTGAACGTATACCTGCATTCCGCATTCGAACATTTTTCAAATGATTTGAACAAACCATTCGACTTCATGGACGCCTCGTTCAAGATCAATCCCATTCCTTTGGATTTTGGAGGTAATATTCTCAAGCTGGCTGTTGCTATGAAGGCTCAGTACGATGATCCCAGAAAGATTTTCGAGGAATTGAGCTTTATGGTAGCTTCTTGTATTGGGTTGGACTGTGTTCGACAGAACTTTAAAGGTACGTAGCGCAACCCCACTCAAGTCACTCTTTACACTCTTTTACCCCAAATCCCAAATTCACAATTCATTAACACGTGAGATTTCCAGGCCCGGCAAACCAAATTCTCGAAAAGCAATACCTTTCCCACTGTGATACAGCACTGGAAGACTTTTGTGCGCTCTACTGGCCATGCACATTCAACTATATGCACCGCGGCCGCTGTGTGAATGTGAAGGAGACTCATAACAAGGGACATCAGAATAGAAAGGGTATCATCATTGGCACTGGTCCGTATGAGTCCAACTTTACGTTTACTGGCTTCGCCAAAGACTGGTCTCGGCTTTTGGAGAGCCACCTTGCAAAATTTCAAGTTGAGCTCAGTTCCCAGCTCATGCAAACCCCATCTGCGAGTGAGGTGGATATTACCACAAGACTCCACCACGCCAACATCACGGCATTCTACAAGCGTCTGGGTGGCGCCCAGAAGTTTGTCAGTCACTTGACTTGCTACTGCTGCCTTCGAGAACTGGCCGAGCATCCTCTACGTTGCGGACATGTGCTCTGTACACCCTGTATCAAAAGTTACGGAAACCCTCATAATGAGCTTAAACACTCATATTCAATGGCTTCTTGTCCTCTCCATGACTACGAAACCGTCTTCTCTGCTCATTGGCCGGTGCACTTTAAGCCTCCGCTCGCTGGTGTGCGGGTGCTATCACTTGATGGGTAAGTAAACCGCATTCACCAGAAAATGATACTAACAAAGGCAGTGGCGGTATGAGAGGCATTGTCATTCTAAGTGTTCTTGGGGAGATCCAGAAAGAACTAGGAGGGCGCATTCCTATCCAGGACTTTTTTGATCTTATAGTGGGCACCAGGTGAGTCGCTGTAGAGTCTACCATTAGTTCCCGAAGGAATTTGGGCACATGAGCAAGCGAGAGTTGACCATCCTTAGTACCGGCGGATTGCTTGCACTTGGCCTTGGAGTCAAAAATTGGTCCATCGAACAGTCTACGCAGACGTTCCTGAGATTGGTGAGAACTGCGTTTACTTCCAGGTATCCTGGTGGTCTCCAATTGATGAGGAGCAAATACCGTACCAAGCCGCTTGAGAAGGCTTTATACCAAGCTTTCGGGGACGAAGCCATGTTCGGAGGAGTGCCAGAGGATATGAGTGGCTCTACACGGAAAGTTGCTGTAACAGCTGCCACTGAGACGGGTGAGGAGGTTGTGATCTTCACGAATTATAATCGTGCGAGTAAATCTGGAAGTAAGTCGCCTTTCGCTTGACCTGACCAGAGCTTATACTTTCGACAGTTGGCTACCGCCCAGTTCGCCCAGATGACCCTAACAACGACCTTAAAGTCAGAGAAGCGTAAGTGTATCGGCGTAAGAGCCCTGAGGCTTACAGCTGACATTGGCCTAGTGCAAGAGCCACATCTGCTGCACCATTCTTCTTCAAGCCCTTCGTCAATGGCAGAACCAAGGAGAGTTATATTGACGGTGCTGTCAAGCACAACAATCCAGTACGAATAGCCAACAGCGAAACCAAGTTCCTCTGGCCGGATGTAGAAGAGCGCTATCCAGATATCTTATTGTCTGTTGGGACTGGATATCATGAGTCGGGTGTGGAGGGTTCCTCAATTGCCGGATCTGATCGCAGACGCATGCAAGTTCGAAAAGCGCTCGAACTAACGAAGAAGCGATCCAAGATATCAAAGGTCTTCCCACAAGTAGATTCTTGGTTCAAATTCGCCAAGCAGCGCGTCGAGGATATCCTCAACTCTGAAAACATATGGAGAGATTTCCGCACCGATGTTGTGGGCCTGTCTTCGCCTATTGCGGCAGAGAGATATATACGCTTGAACCCTAATGTCAGGAGCCCAGTGCCCAAGATGGATGACACGCAGAAAGTCAACGACTTGCAGAGGGAGGTTGCTGATACACTTCGCACGCCCGAGTCACAGGTTATGATACAAACGATCGCTGGCCGGCTCATTGGTGGCTCGTTCTATTTCGAAAAGATTGGGCGACCCAGAGAGATCAGAGGTGTGCTCACCATCCAAGGTATGCACTCACAGTATCTCCATCAGATGAATACAACTAAAAAAATCAAAGGTACTATAGCGTGTAGATTCGCTGATGGGTCCGACGATCTGCGCTTCCTTGGGGAACACATTCGCTTCAAATTTCAACGCTACAAGTTCCAACCCTTCTTCCGCATCTCCGAAGTGGGCAACGTTGAGCACACTCAGGACATTGAGTTGAGCCGCAAGGTCCTCGAGGATATGGTAGACAGTCGATCATTCAACCTGGGCGCAATCGTCATACCCGTGACCTCGGATCCAGCATTATTATCTATTGACCTTCACCTCATCGACGACCGCAAGCAACCAAAATTCAGCACCAGCTTCCCCATCAGCGGCTTCCCACGCAATCTCACCGAAGGCGAAGCCGTGAAACAAACCAGTAAGCCCACACTCATTTACCCCTTCCCTTCCCCAGACCCCAAAAAAAATCAATCTTCAAATCTAACTAAAGAATCTTTCCACTGCTTTAGCATCTCCACCCATGCTCGACACCGTACCCTACAAAACCTCAGATAAACGCCGCTCCCTTCGCGAAAGCAGATCGAATATCCACAGCAGACTCGAGATCGAGCATCGCCCTATAAGCGACGGAAATATCGATTACAGGGCCTATGGGCACAGCGATACCACTCAGCAACCCCCAAAGCTAACGCCATCTCTTGACCTGCAGCACCACGTTGAATTGCACGATCCTGATGAAGCAATAGGAATGTCAGATGTGGAGATGGCGCCGAGTCACGAAGAAGGCAGGTCCAGTAGCGAAAAGGCAATGTCAAAGTCGAGGCGACACTTTGTTGATGCATTTCGTGATGCGAGTTCGAGTTCGGATACTTTAATGTAGATTTATTACAGTGTATACAGATTTGATTTCTTGTCTTTTTTTTTCAAAGAAGAGTATAATAATTACAATGAATAGAATGTAGCATATGGCTTTCGTTCGTGTTTGAACTGCTCTTTTGTGGCAGGAAATAATGTACAAGGCGTGAACAAAGCCTCTTCTTTGAGAGGAGGAGGAGGAGCAACCATCCCATTGCCAGTTTCATGTCTCTTGTAACGTCCAAAGACACATAGCTCCCCCCCCCTTCTCTTTACTGTAAACCAGCATCGTAGCAACATGTGACTTGGAAATATCGTGGTCATAATACCATGGGCGTGATAAATGCACATATCGTAACGATTTGCGTCATCAGGGTCAGGGAAGCCCACACAAAACCCCCACCCATACACGAAGATGTGAGGTGGGGATTAAGCATCACAGCCCAGCTCTCCTCTTCCTCTCTCGGTCGCCAGCAAATCCATTCCCCAACCCACTTTACAGCATAAGCAGCCGAGTAAACATATAACGGG
Organism: Bipolaris victoriae FI3; assembly: GCF_000527765.1. NCBI lineage: Eukaryota > Fungi > Ascomycota > Dothideomycetes > Pleosporales > Pleosporaceae > Bipolaris > Bipolaris victoriae. Next base: position 177,384 of record NW_014575329.1, read on the forward strand.
GG